>NC_060275.1:18022189-18101551 GCF_021613505.1 Equus quagga | reverse complement strand
CCGCCGCCGCCGCCGCTCCGACGACAGCAGCAGCAGCCAGAGCAGCCGCAGCCGGCGGCGCCGCGCTGAACAAAGGTCATCCGAGCTGCGGCCCAGACGCCCGGGCTTGACCGCTGCGAAGGCCAACCCCGGGCCGGGGGTGGGTGCGCGCCGCCGGGCGGGGGGCGCGGGCGCCGGCGAGAGCGAGGGGCGCGGGCGGGGAGGGCGAGGCGGGGGCGCCGGCCCGGGCCCACCCGGGGTCGGGGCGAGCGCGGGAGGCTCAGGCCCCTTGGCCTGCCCGCCGTGGCCTGTCCCACCCCGGCCCGGGGGACTGCTGGCCTTCGCGCCCCGCCAGCTTCCGTGGGGGGCCGAGGACCAGCCGGTGTGCTAGGCCCCGCAGGTTCCGAGAGGGGGGCCACGTGAGCGCAGCAGCTCGCCTCTCCCCCCTCCAGCGTGGCCGCGCACAGAGAATTTTTCAAAGGCCTCTGTCCCCCTCTTTCCCACCGCCGCTTGACTTGCCCCCCCACCCCACCCCAGGCGTTCCCAGCTTTCTGCCCCGAGGGGAAGGGATTTGGACTGCTCCCCCCAGGTGCTTGAAAGAAGAGAAGGTCGGAGGAGGAGGAGACTGGGGGGGCTGCTGGTGGTGGTGGTGGTGGTGGTGACAGGGCTGGGAGAGAGAGGAGAGGGACGGGAGGAGGGGGCTGGGTGGGGTGGGGGTGACAGGCAGAGAGGAGCCTGGTCAACAAGCCAGCAGCACTCTGCTAGGAGGCCGAGGCCGGCTCCTGCAGCCGACGCAGCCAGTGTGGAGACACATAGATTGCTTTCTTGGGGGCTCTTTGTCAGCCACCAACACAGAGAACACACACTGACACACACGTACACAAAGATCTGAGCCGGGTTGTGGGAGGTAAGTGGGGGAAGGAGAAGGAGGGGGAAACAGTGTCTGCGGTGGGCTTTGGGGTGGAGGGGAGGGGGGGATGGGCCCTGAGGGGCTCTGGGTGCTTGTGAGGTGAGCATTTCCAAGACTGTGTGCTTGTGTGGTCGGGGGCGACACACGATGACCTTCCCCTGCGCACGAAGACCTAACAGGGAAAAGCCACCCCCAGCGAGATCCCCCCTGTGCTGATGATTTTCAGGGACTTGTTGGCAACTCAGCGAGGGTTGCCATAGCTTTTTTATGTAGGGTGACCAGAACCGGCTGAAACTGGTTTGAGGCAGATCAGCTCCTGAACACAATGCAGTCACTGAGCTACTACAGTGGGATAGCAGCTTCCTCCCTTCATGGCAGCCAAAAGCAGAGGAGCTTGCAGGAAGGTACCATCCCAACACAGTATGTGAACGCACACTTAGACACCACACAGCACTGGTACGTGACTAATGGAGCCCTAAAAGATTCTGTGTAGAGAAGATGGAAAGAAATGTGCAGGTTTGCAAGGTCTGAGATTACTTGGGCTTTTCCTGCCTTTTTCTTTTGCTTAAAGGATGGACAAGGAGCTGAGATTTATGACCCTTATTAAAGAAAACAATGTGCCTTGCTAGGGTGGGGACACTTCGTTTATGCAGTCTCTCTTTCTCTCTCTCTCTGTTTTTAAGAAAACAAAACCAAAATGAACTGATGGCTTTGTGATGGTAGTTTGTTTGTTGCTGGAGAATGCTACTTTGCATGCTTTTTTTCTCTTTCAGGGTATGTTCTGTTTTGTGCTTTTCCTTTTAGAAGCTACTAAAGGGTGTTGGGGATACTTCTGACTATTATGAAGGCCAAAAGGTAACAATATTGTTCTAGGAAATGAGCATAAATGCATTCCAGTGATGCTGTAAGGCATACATGCTGTCTTTTTTTTCCTTGTAGGCCTGTTGACTGGGGCTGCTCTTAACCCTTTCATATTTGCAGAGAATGCAACCGTGTGACAGTAACTGAACATTGGTCCAAAGTCTTTCCAAAAGGTCAAGGTTCACAAGGTGAGAGAATGATATTTTGAGCATGAATTTAAGTATTTATTTGAAGCTCCATTCAGGTACAGACTGACAGTGGATTGGTACCCTGGAGGTAATATTGGGTTCAGGATGGAGAAGAAATACTCTCAATGTTATCCAAGTTTAATGGGATTAGAGTGACTTTATGATGGTATTGCTGTCAAGGCGAAATCAGAATGACTTCATTAAATCGCATATGTCGGGTCATTTGGAAGAGTCAGGCCTGGAAAGAAGCAAGTTTAAAGAATGGTAGGCGTCAGGGCCTTGTGGAGAATGCAGTGTTTTGCATAAGATTAAAGCAGTACACATGTAGCTTTTCCCCCTGATGATTACAAGAAAAGGAAGGACTTCACCGAATCGAGACAGCGTAGTCACCTTTTTAGGATTTGAG
Source organism: Equus quagga (assembly GCF_021613505.1). NCBI lineage: Eukaryota > Metazoa > Chordata > Mammalia > Perissodactyla > Equidae > Equus > Equus quagga. The sequence continues at coordinate 18,099,207 of NC_060275.1, read as the reverse complement.
GAGTCTGCAGGTAGATTTCCCTTTTGTGCATTCACCACCTTTCTTTTGCCTTGCTCTCTGTGTTGACCTGAAAGGTTTTTCACTCCGAGTCAAGTGGTGGAATGGCTTTTATTGATTTTGGGGGCTGTTGGCGGTGAGTTTGCCATTGGATTATTTGTGGCATACATTTTAATGTGGAATACTAATGCAATACCAGGAGGAAACCGGGTCGTCTGGCTTCATCTGTGAATAGATGCCAGTTAACTCAAAGCTTTACAGAGGGGATGATAGAAAAGTGTCGAACGCCTTAAAAGATTGTAGTTAGATGTGAGCTGGCATTTTTATGCACCCTCCAAAACCAGAGGCTTTAGCTGAACAGAGAGAAGAAAGCAGTAATGAGTTTAGGAAAGTGAAGAACAAAGGCAGTGGGAGCTGACAGGGGAACACTAAACATTTTGCCTTGGGGTTCCTTGTGAAAAAAACCAGCAACTTCCCTAAACAGGAAACCAGCCGCTCCAGAATCATCTCCAGGATGATCTCAACAACTCATGGAACGAGTTCTGTCTCCTGGTTTGGTAAAAGTACAGTCAAGAGGAGCTCATAGAAGACATGATTGAAAAGAAATGTCTCCCCTGCTTTGAAGGGGGGGTTTTCTTTTTGCGTTCAGCAGAATGGTCTTCTCAGAAATGCCATGTATCTTAGAATCGGTTAAGTTGTGTGCTGGCAGTTGGTGGGCAGAGTAACTAAGTGAAGGGTGTCAAGTATGCAAGGGTTTTTATTGTTAGAAATATTTTCATGTGATTGCAGAGTGTCCACTGTTTGATAAAACTGGCAAAAGGGGAAGAAGAGTGCATGGTTAGCTCAGAATGCTCTGTGCAGTATTTAATAGAGATAAATGTAATTGTGGACTGATAGACCAGTAAATAGCTTACATGATGGAACAAAATTCTTTACAAATCACTGTGCTAAAATTGTTTTTCAATTCGACATCATTTTTGACTGCCAGAGGTTCTGTGTCTGAGTGTGGCGGAAATCTGCTTGCAAAGCAGATCCCAATCCATGTTGCATGATATGCTGCTCCTGCTTTTCTGGTGCCAGCTAAAACTCCGATGGCTAATGTGATAAACCTTAATTAGCTTAAGACAGTAAGCTGTTTTATAATTTAGTCCTTCACTCCTGTCTTTAGAAAGTCAGTGATTTTTATTTAACTTTGACAGCCAATTCCTTGCAATGAATATTTCTTGATATGTTTAAAGCCCTTTGGGTAAGGCATTGCATGTCACAGAATGTTCTGGTCTACTCTCTTGTGGTTTTTAGCTTTGTTACTTCCCCTCCCCCAGGGAGGCTCCTGGAAATAGCATTTGGTTTGCATTTAGGCCAGTCTTTCCAGCTGCAAATGCTGTTTGAGGTTGGAGAGCTGGTTCTCTAGGGCGGCAACCCGGGGCTCATCTTGGATTGAGGTTTGTCTCAGGTAGCAATCTCCTGCTGAGGTATAACAATGTAGCAGGCCCAGGTCTCCCGGAGAGCAACAGACAGTTTTCTGGGCTTGGGAATGAGAGTGTGGAGAATAAGCAACAGTGTTCTCTCTCCTGGAAGAGCCAGGAGGGAACACAGGGTGGCACCCACACTTGGGGCCAGGCCCTGTGTGTTGCTGTTGCCACTGCTGCTGTGCTGTGCGGACAGCCACGCCTGGAGCCTGGAGCCCAGCGCCTGGTCGGGATTGCCTGCGGCAGTCTTCAAGGAGGACAGGCAGGCCATCCGTTCTGGAGGGGCCTTGTGTGGGTTTGGCTGATGAGGGGGCACTGGAAAGAAAGTGTCACCGGCTGTTGAACCTTTGCTTGTTTTTATCATTTGTGTACTTAGACTCATTTTTTCCATGTTAAAAGAGCATTGGATCCAGGGCTGTTAGAACTCTGCCTCCTGGTTCAGGAGCACTTTTGCTTTCTCCCTGCCCCCCTTTTCTTACAAAGAGATTGCTTGCTCCCAGCCACCTTGACTCCTGTTTAAAGGAGGATCTAGGAAGGAGGGAGCTAACCTGTAAATGGAATTTTCTCCTTACACCTGTGATTAGGATGAGTTAGAATTTTAGGATTTGTAGTCTTCCATCCGCCTCTATTTCTTCCCTTGAAATGCTTTCTTGGGCTTGGCTGTGGAGTGCAGTGTGTCTTCCGGTGGTTTTTGAATAACCTTTCCCATATCCTTGGTAGAATTCCATCTAGCTGTTCACAGCTGGAGCAGAGGTTGCCCTGATGTGGATCCTCACAAAGGTTGCCAATACAGGGGAAACTGGAAGTATCTGGAAAAGATTTGGGGTGCCCCCTCTCTTCCTGATCGTTAGAATACATAACAACACAACAATAACAGCGACAGTAAACGTTAAGGAAATCCACACCTTTGTGTTAATTACATTTAGGGGATGATCTTTAACCAAGTCATGATTAAATAATTCACTTTTTAAAAAATTTTTAAATTTACAGACAGTGAAATTTATTCTGCGCTGTATTTCTCTGGGTTTTGACAAGTGTATAGCCCAGTATATCCACCACCACTATCGACAGGGAATGGTTCCATCACCTCACGAACTTTCCTCCTGCTGTCCCTTGTGGTCAGCCTTTTCTCCCCACCCCAGCCCCCTGGCAGCCACTGATTTGTTCTATCCCTATATTTGTTTTTTTCCAGAACGTCATACAAATGGCTTCTTTCACTTAGCAAAGTGCATTTGAGATTCATCCATATTGTCGTGTGTATCCATACTTGTGTTTCTTTTTTACGGCCCAGTTGAAGGCCACTATATGGATGTACCACAGTTTCTCCATTCACTGGCTGAAGGACATTAGGGTTGTTTCCAGGTTTTGGTGATTGTTAATAAAAGCTGCTATAAACATTTGCGTACAGGTTTTTGTCTGAACGTAAGTTTTTATGTCTCTTTGGTAAATACTTAGGAGTGGGATGGCTGGGTCATTTGGTAAGTATGTAAGAATTAGAAGTGTGAATGAAAATAAATTCAGCTCGTCATAGCTCACAAAAGAAGATCTAGCCTTGTCAGCTGCAGTTGGACTTTCCAAGGGAGAGATTGTAGTGAACATTGTCTGAAGACACGTGAGAGACGATCGTGATAATAGACCACTCAGTAATGGGATGACATGCTTTATAACCCATAACTAATCGGAATTAGCGAAAAGTGGAAACAGGAAACTGCAAGTGGTAAAATATCCTTTATTTCTTACAGCAATTATTTTTCATCTCTTCAGGAACAGTTGGCAGTTTAATTTTTCAGTTATCTTCAGGTTCAGTAAAACACTGAACGATAATAGAATCAAAATTTTGGAAAGTGGCACCAAAGGTCTTTGTTTATCTTAGCTGCATAATCAACTTATTATTATAATTTGTCTGATTTATTGGCTACCAAAATATTGGTGAAGTTATTATTCAGCTTTTATGTCTTCTGAGGGTATGAAAACATTTCAGCAATGTGAAAGCAATGAAGTAGGGAGATTTTGGAAGCAGGTTTTTCTTTCTTTCTTTTTTTTTTTTTAAAGATTTTATTTTTTTTTCCTTTTTCTCCCCAAAGCACCCCGGTACATAGTTGTATATTCTTAGTTGTGGGTCCTTCTAGTTGTGGCATGTGGGATGCTGCCTCAGTGTGGCTTGATGAGCAGTGCCATGTCTGCGCCTGGGATTCGAGCCAACGAAACACTGGGCCGCCGCAGCGGAGCGCACAAACTTAACCACTTGGCCACGGGGCCGGCCCCCAGGTTTTTCTTTTTTAGAGGATAAAGTAATAAAATAGCATTCAGGATTGGGAAGAACAAATAGACTAAGGTTATGGTGAGGTAGAGGGAGGAGAGCCTGGGAAGTGGGGAGTGATGTTAATTTGGGGATTATTCTGTCCACTTAACAGACACTTACTGAGTAAGTTTACTAAGCACCAGACCTTGTGCCTGGGCACTGGGGGTACGGAGGGAAAAGGAATCTAGAGAAGAAAATCTAGTGGGAAGGAGCCTACAGATGCTATGATAGGGATGGGACTAGGCCACCTAATGCCAAGTGTCGAGGGAGGAGCCCTTGAGGAGGTGGCTTCTGAGCTGAAGTGTGAAAAACCAGTAAGAATATGGAAGGCGGGCAAAGACATGGGGGAAGAACCCAGAGTTGATGGAGCAGCGTATGGAAAGGCACTGAGAGAGCTTGCTGTTGCAAGTAGGGGTGCGAGAGTGGGGTGTGGGAGAATAGAAGATGAAGCTAGGAGGCTGTCAAGGGCAGACTTCTGAAGATCTTTCTATGTAGTTTGAGTGTGGGCAGCATAGGCAGAAAGACTGACTTTTAATGACAGAGATCCTGGGGCGCTACCGTGAGGATGGAATGGAGGCTGTTTGGGCTGGAGGCAGGGAGTTCAAATGAGGGGACCGCTGCAGCAAACCAGTAGAGAAGTGGAGGGCTTGATCCAAGGCATTGCAGTGGGGATGGAGTGATGGGCGGCTTCTGCTTAAGGGGTGGGTGTGTGTGGTCGTACCTTATTAGCTGTGGCGAATGGTGGAGAGGGAGGAGCAGAGAATGCCTCCAAGGTTGCTCACTGAGGTTTCTTGGCTGCTGGTGGTTTCTGTCTGTGATACTGAATTCAGAAGGCAGAATAGATTTGGCAGGTGGAGGTGGAGGGGCTTGATAACAGTGAGGTGAGTTTGGGTTGAGCTGTCCAGGGAGGTGTCCTTCGCCTCCTGCATCTTTTTGGGTGGGAGGCTTAGATTGGGAGGCGTTAGCATAAAACAGAGATGGTAGAAGAAAATTGTAAAAAAGAACTGAATTTGGGATCCCCTAAGATAATGGTTTATATAGTAAAAACTATAAATGAAAGAGGGATGCTGAAGAACTTAAAATACATGCTTTAGAAAGTCAGATGGCAAAACATTTCCAGAAAGGTAGGAGGTGATGGTAGGAGCTAACACCTGCAGACACTGCACTCCATCGTGGCGGGTATTTCCATATATTTAATACTGAAACAGTGAGATGAGCTGTATCCTAGTATCTCCATGGTACAGGTGGGGAAACTGAGATAAAGATCCTGGCCAAGGTCTACCAGCTCATAAATGGTAGTAGAGGCAGAATTTCAAGTCCGCTTCTCACCACTGGGCTACTCTGCCTTGGCGGAGCACAGGTGGTGGACAAGGGGAAACCGTGGAAGGTGTTTAAGGGTGTGGAGGAGCCTGAGAGAAGCCACAAGTAGGTGCTAGACAGCAAGGCCCTGATGATACTCAGATTAGAAGTGGCAGTTGAAGACGGCCCAGGTGAGAATATGTAATGGAGACGTTTGAGACAGTCAAGGGCCCTTGTAATTAGCCAGCTTGTCCTGATTTCAGTCATCATGGAGGGAGGAGAGTCTGTATCTGCGCCAGCGATGGCGCTAGAAATAGCGTGTCGCAAAGACTTAAACATTTTTACTGGGCACTGGGGTGAGGACACAAATTGGAAGGGAGCAGGAACAAAGAGATGTCTTTGTTTTATTTATCCTTTAAAAAGGATGAGAAAATCAAAGTAAATTGAAAGTAGTGCTGAGAAACATTTTTTGTTCCAACGATAAATACAGTTGAAAGAATTCTTTGAGTCCCCTTCTGCGGACGGGAAGTTCTGAATTCTGCCCGCTTTACGATGAGGACGGAGAGCAGATTCTGCGTAGTCTCAATCTGGAGACTGGAGGAATTTTTAGACAAACTCTGAGTGGCCTTTTTAGCTGTCCCAAGGATTCCCTATTAAGTATCCTCTGGTCGATGGTCGTTGGGGTCTGAAAATGCAGGTTTTGTACCGTTTTGTTTTCGGTCAGATATTATTACAGCTTTACATAATTAGAGATTCCGGGCGTCCTGAAGGATTCACAGGGACCAAAGGATAAAATGAAGGTGGTAGTTCTTGAATGCTTCCTCAACTCAGCCTTTTCTTTTGGGGACACATACTCCTGCTTTCCAAAGGCTGACTCATGGGTCCGCTACTGGGTATTGATTTTGATAATTTTCTTCTGTGAGGAACAAATTCTTTCTAGGGATCTGAAGAATAAGAATTGTTGAAAAACTTATCAGATTAGAAAATTCAAAGCCTACTGTTTTTTGTTTGTTTTTTTCAAAAAGATCACCTAGCTGGAAATACTTCAACTATTTATGGTTATCTCCTCATTTTCTACAGTGAGCCAAAATGGGAGAGAGGGGTCAGCAAGTACTTAATAGGTTTGGAACTAGAACCCAGCACTCGGACTCCTGGTCTATGGCTGTGTCCATCATTGCGTTCTCTCTGCCTTCCAAAATTTGTCGTGTGTGTTTTGATGCTGTATAAGCCAGCTCATATTTATAGTCCTTATACTATGTGAACCTGAAAACATGAGTTATTGCAGTTCAGCCTCACACAGTCCTCACTGATAAGCTGGTCCTTAGCAGTTGTGATGGTTTAATGTAGTAAGAGTGGGAGAGGTAGTTTGAGGTCTCTGGCTTGACCGCTGGCTGTGCCTAGTGTTCTAGTTAAATCTGGGTGCTTAGGCCGTGGAGATTGTTACTTGCCTTTGCGTAGCTCTCAGTGTCCTGCCACGGACTAGCTGTGGGCCCTTGAACAAGTTACTGAAATTCTAAGCCATACTTGCTTGAGGGTTGTTATGAAGATTAAATGCACGGAAAGTGCTTAGCAGAGTGTCTGGTACGTGGTAAGTGCTCCCTGAAGTCTTAGCTGCTCTGTTCCTTAGCCTTCCTGTTTCAAGAGAAGGGTCTTAGCCCTGACATTCTTTTTTCTGTCTTGGAGCGTGTTGTTTCTTCTGTCCTACCTTTTACCTCGTTTGTAAGGAGATTTTTTTTTGGCCGTGAAAACATACACAGTGAATGTCTCCTGCCTTGTCTGTAGGTTTTCCGTTACAGCTGCCCCGTATCTGGTTAAAAGTGGGTGAAATGTGGGCAAGCGGAGTGTGCTTGTTCCTACTTGGCTGTACTTCCATTTCTAGTTGGAAAATCTTGGATGAATTTGTAGTTATCTTGTGCTTCAACTGTCTTGGCTCCTAGAAAAATTTAGCCCAATCAGCAAGTGGCTGTAGTCTAGATTGTCTGTCTATTGGTGTAATTTATGGTGACCAGAGTTTTAAAAACAAATAACTTGATTGTGAAATATGGCCAGTTAGCTAAAGCCTCTGCTCTGTCGCTGTCCCCTGGCCGCTGCTTCCCACGCTTGCGTGACTGTGACCGGGTATTCATAACTTGCACACTGGGATTTGGTGACGGTACACTGTTGAGTGGGGAAGGGATCCAGGGATCTCTCTGGCTAGAACTGCTCTGTCCAGTGTGGTAGGCACCAGCCATACTCTGCTATTGAGCGCTGACCATGTGGCTAGTCCTGAGATGAGCTGTAAGCAGAAAGTACACACCGGGTTTTGAAGATTTACACACACACACACACACACACACACAAAAAAAGGATGTAAAATATCTCATTAATGGTTTTTTATATCGATTACATGTTGAAATGATGCTATTTTGGATATTTTGGTTAAATACCATTTAGTAAAATATATTTCACCCTCCCCCTTTTTTTGCCTTTTTAAATACGACTACAAAGGAATCTAAAACTCTGTGTGTGGTTTTCATTCTATTTCTATTGGAGAGTGCTGGTCTGGAATGTTGCATGGACATCTAAATAGATTTAGCAGTGAAGTTTCTCTGGTGCCCTCCAGTATTCAGAGAACTGAGTTAGGGTCTCCTTGTTAGAGAAGCTCATTATCCCCTAGTTGGGACCTTTTTCTCTCCCAGGTGTTCCTAATTCATCTCTGGATTACAGGGTCTAGACAGCCATGCCAGATTGGTGTCTGCTGCAGAATGGAAAGGGAACCAGTATTTATTGCAAGTTTATTGTGTGCTAGATGCTTTGCACTTACTGTCCTTTGTGAGGTGTAACTCACACTCCCAGTGAGAGAGGTGAAGTGACTGGCCGAGGATTGCACCACTCGTGAGTGAATGAGCCTAGATTTGGACCGGGGTCTCTCTGGCTTTGAAGTTGTTCCGTGGTTCTGCTGCTCCCTACGCTTTTCCCAAATAAGGGCTCCTGCTTGCTGCTGGTGCCCTGTACCTGTTGCCCAGAGTCCTACAACTGATTCTGGGTGCCCCTCTTGTCAAGAAGGCACTCTCATACTTCAATTCGCATACACATTGCCTGGGAGATCTTATTAAAATGCAGACAATGATTTAGTAGGGCTGCCTCCAAGATTCTGCATTTCTAACAAGCTCCCAGGTGATGGTGATGTGCCTGCTGGTCCATGGACCACACTTTGGGTAGCAAGGGTCTCTGCTGTTGCCCTTGGTTTTGGACCCGCTGCCTGTACTTCCTGAGCTATCTGATTGTCCAAGCCTTGTCCGACTCTACAGGGCCTCACCCTCTGGCTTTATGTAATGCCAGTGAGTTCAGATGGGGTCAGAACTGGGCCTTGGTCATAGATGCCCAGTTCTGGCATGAACACTGGTTTCTGGGTTCACGGGGCTCCTCAGTTTATTCCTCTTCCTGTATTACTTCAGCTTTATTATCTTGACCCCTTAACACCTATAGTCTAGGACAAGATAATTTTGATATTGAGATTAGATCTGGGAGGTACTTGGCAGAGGTACCCATTATAAGTCATTGTCATGAAGACTCGCAGGCCTTAAATCAACACTTAAGAGTGTCTGCCTGTTTGGTTCAGGGATTCAGCATCTAAGGAGAGATGAGGGCCCTGAGCTTTGGCCTGCTACTATTTCTGCCTCCACACCTGACCAGGAATTGGGGTGACTTGTGACTTTTCCTTAGAATGGGAGTTCTAATGAACCCCGTCACAGAGCAGAGTTGAAGAATGGCTAATCAACATCACATGCTTCCTCAGCACAGAATGAAGACAGCCACGTGCAGTCCCTGGATCCAGATGTCTGGGGAAGGTCACCCTGGGGCCTGGGCCAAACAAGAAATTGACTTTCAGGAAGGAGTTTGGTGTATTATGTGTTTGAACCGTAAGAGACTGGGCAAAACTTTAGTGTGTTTTTAAATTTGGGAATGCACGTTGATTAAATAAGCTGGAAGGATAAAATGATATCTGTTACATGTGACAGTTTACCATCCCCATCTTTCCACAAGAAAGCCCCATTTTATAGAAATCTTAGTTGAATTTTACATCTTATTGGACATTGGACGCTGAGAGTTGTGTAAATATGAATCTGGCACGTTGGATATTATTTATTGTCAGCTGAATCTGTCAGCTCCCTGTTTTGTGCAGCTTCCTGTGCCTGGCGTGGTGGGAGTATCTGCCCTGTGCCTGTGATTGTGGCTGTTGTGGAGTCAGATTGCTGGAACCAGGGTGGGGTGGGGCTGGGGGAATAGGGACAAGGCTGGGCCTTTAGGACGTGCAAGGCCGTGGGGCCAGCCCTGGAGAACGGGGTTGGAACTGTGGACGTTAATCTGAGTTGAAGGTTAATTCATAATGTAGTGGAGTAGTGAGTCAGAAGCTTTACTGGAGCATGCCCAGAGTCAGGGTAAGTGAGGAGTCAGAGACTAGGCTGATAGGCATGCGGAGAAGGCAAAGCAAAGGCCGATGGTCACAAGTCTAGTGAACTAGCAAGAAGCAGGAGAGCACAAGGAGGTGGAACAAATGGGTGTGTGGGAGTGCAGCACAGCAGGAATCGGGCATCATGAACAGTCTCTGTGCTCCCAGGAGAGGCCTAGGGAAGGGTTATGGAGTGAGTGAGTGAGGACAGTATGAGACACCAGTGCCAGTGATCACTGGAGACCTGAACCAGAACCAGCCTTACTGGCAGCCTTCATGGAGGATGGTGACTGAGGACACCTGGTGCTCAGGTGGCTGAGTGAGGAGTATGGATTGGGAGAAGCAGTAGCTCCTTGTAGGCAAGATTCACATGGGAAGGTGTTAAAACACTGGATTATTTGGTGTGTGTGGGGTTTACAGAACACATGAGCAAGACACAGTTGTTCCAACTAACACCGAAAGAAAGGGAGCTGATTATAAGGCCATAGCTGCTGCTAGGAGGACTGGAAACCAGGAACTCAGACGTCATCTTGCACTGAGCTTACTCTGTACTCTGTTCACGTCCACGTCCTCGGTGGTTTCTTCGTTCCTCTCCCTTGGTAGAACTAAATTCTCTTTCCTGTGCCCGTGGTGAATACGACTGTCCCCCAGCCCCTGTATTTCCACGTCCTCATTTATACTACTGGTGGACATCGTCTGTATTTCTCAGTCCCATATCCAGGTCTCAAGACCAAAAATCTAACTTGTCCTGGTCTTGTCAGCTGTGGCTTGGAGGGCAGGGTTACTGCTGACCCTCAGTGGGTGACAGGAGTTGTCAGTGGGCTTGTGAAACACTGCCCTAGGGCTCTACTGCAATAGGTCATAAAGGCAAATGCCATACAGCCTCAGCTATCTCTGGTGTCCCGTCAAGGCATTCCTCATGTTACAACGTGGTGCCTTTTAGACAATGTCATTGTAAGAGCAAAACCTGGTGGCTGCCTTTGTTCAGACATCGGCAGAACCATTGAGTGAATGGGTAAAGGCCATGAGAAATGAGCTGTGCGTGTTTGCTAGCTAAGTTTAACACGGTGTAGGCAAAAAGGAGGCAATGACAGGAGGGCTGCCTTTTTATAGAATGTGCTCTTCTTCATATATGAAAATGACGTTGTTGATCAACTGTTGGTGTTTTTCACTGGTAGGGATGGATTTTCATCCCATCTTTCGCCTGTTCTTCTTACAGCCTGGAGCACAGAGTTGCTGTATGATTACAGTGTTTTGGGAGTGCAGTCTCTAGCTTTGCCTTAATTTATTATTGTCAGAAAATAACTTACCCATAGGTAAATTGAATTTGTGTCCTTAATTTTTAGCACTATTTTCTGACATGCTCATTTGGATTCTAAGGGTAGAAGTGGGAGGAAGAATACAAAAAAGGAAAGATTGGATCTAAGTAGAGGTTCTGATAAAGATAAATTTTGGGGGGAATTGTGAAAAAGGAGAGGGATGGAGTTTGACAAAATGGGAAACTTGTTCTGAGGAGGGAAATAATGGGGAAGCTTAACACTTGGCACAAGAAGAAAACGTGTTCAGAGGATGCTGAGCATAGCTTTCTGGCTAGGACAGAGATTTTGAGCCAGGAAATGATGAAAAAAAGAGTTCCAAGGAGGATTAGCTGAAGGTTGACTTGGTCACTGTGGGAAAGTGTGGCTAAGGAAACTGTGTCTATTTGAAGCCACTTTTGATTTCTGAGTGGTTAGGCCACATAGCAACCCTGACAAGTGGGTGGCCTGAACCCGTTTGATGCCTGTGGACCTTGAGGCTCCGAGAGATGAACGGATAGGCCCCGGCTTGTGAACTTAGGAACAAATAAGTTGCCAGTCAGTGTTGGAGCTGGCATTCATACCTGGGTCTTTCTGACCTGAAGTCTACATCCTTTACCATTCCTCAGTATAATAGCCAAGGAGCCTGAGCTCTTTTGAGTGTAGAAATGGAGTCTTTTCTCTATTTTCTATTTACTCAAAATCACAAAAACAATGGTTAGCTTTCAGTATTTGCTCCATAAATGCATAGCAACTGCTGAGTGTCTGAGTAATGCTTTGGACTGGGACACTGGAGGGAGGAAAGTTGGCCAAGTGGCTGGAGGAATTGTTCAAACCTAATGTTTAGGTCTCACAGGTACACAGATGTGTATTTGAGGCTTCTCACAGGTGGGTAGGTATATGTGTGTATGGATGTATGTTTGGGGCCCCTCATAGGCCTATATCTCTTTGGCAGAATGCAAGTCTGGTTTATCTGGCCTATGTTAATTTGGGAAAGATTAAACACATAGTTTAGCACTTGAGGAATAATTAGGCTTTAATGGTTTTGATTTAGATGACTCAATAGAATTTTAAAATTTTGGGGCCGGCTTGGTGGCGCAGCGGTTGGGTTTGCACCTTCCGCTTCTCGAGTCCCGGGGTTTGCCGGTTTGGGTCCCGGGTGTGGACCAAGGCACTGCTTGGCACGCCATGCTGTGGTAGGCGTCCCACATGTAGAGTAGAGGAAGATGGGCATGGATGTTGGCTCAGGGCCAGGCTTCCTCAGCAGAAAGGAGCAGGACTGGCAGTAGTTAGCTCAGGGCTAATCTTCCTCAAAAAAAAAGAAAAAAGAAAAAAGAAAATTTTTTTGTTCCTCTAATTTTGAGCATTAGGATATTGTTGACTCCTGGTGGACTTTCAAATTTAGCTGTAACTTCTTTGGTTATGTGGTGCTCAAAAAATTTGTCCTTAGAGTCTGAATCTGCTCTGCTTCTTGGAAGACCTTGCTGGACTGCCTTTCTGCAAGAGGCACGTAGGTTAAGGATGCTCTTTATTATATCCCATGTACTTGTTGGGACTTCTGACGGCGTCTTTCTTATCATCACCTTTTGGGGAGCATCAGTTATGGCTTAATTCCTTCTATGGCTTTCTCTATGCTAGAATCCTATTGCTGGTCTTGTTTTGATGTTATAATAGCTCACGTTAATAAGTACTTCTCATATTCCAGATATTGTAGTAAGCACCTCCCTGGATTGTTTTATTTAATCCTCACAATAGCTTCATGAGGTAGATCTTATCATCTCCATTTTACAGTAAAGAAAACAGGAGCTTAAAGAAGTTGAGTAACTTGTTCAGAAACTTGTAACTTTCAAAGGGAAGAGCCAGGACTCACTCCCATTTGTCTTACTCCAAAGCTCATGCTTTTAACCACTACAGCGTACTGTGGTTTATAGGTAGGTGTCCTTTCTACAGCTGGCTGGTGGCAGGCTCAAATATCTTTGTGGTTCAAAGCCACTGTTTCTGGGTCAACCAATATTTCTCCTATTGTCAGGATCCATGAGATGTTTCTTGCTTGCCCAATGACATGGATGTGACTGTGGCTACTGAAAACAGGTAAACTGTAAGAGTTACCTTGCTCCCTTTCCTGATTTTTCTTCCTTTACAGTACATGTGTGTGCCTACTTGTGTGCCTGTGCATTTTACACCACGAATAGCCTCCTTTCGGCAATACATGTAGAACCAGCCGGACAACGTGTTTATAACCATTTCTGTGGCACTGAAGTTAAGGCGGAGCCCCTTTAGAAAGACCTATTTATTATTTTTCCTCCATATTTGGAGATTCGTTCACTCGTTCTTTCCTTAAGTCATCTTTGGTTGATGCGAACGTGCCCCTGGAGAGGAACTACCAAGAAAATCATGGAGTTAAGAGTTGTTCAGAAAAATGGGCAGGAAGCATCTGCCTCACACTCTACTCTAGAATGCACTCCTGTTTCCTGATACTGCCTCTCAAGGAGAATAATTACTTAAGCCTCGTTTCAAGTATGGCCCAGAGATGTCTTGCTCCGAAAGCCTCCAGCATCAAATGAGCTTGGGTTGCGCTCCCAACCCTGGATCCCCATAGTGAAGATTCACACTGGAAGTTCACATTCGCTCTTGAAAGTTCAGAGAAGCCTTGAGCGAGGAAAGCTCTGTGTGCGTGTGTGTGTGTGTGTGTGTGTGTGTGTGTGTGTGTATTTAACCCAGCATTTCCCAAATTCCTAGACTGTAGAATCCCTTCTTCCCCCTTTTTGGTGGAAAGTTTGGTAAAAGGAGGAGCATTCCTGGGTGAACATCGTTCCAAGCTGTTGGTTGTCTCTGATGAAATTACTAATGAAAAATGAGAGAGGGCCTTGTGAGGAATATAAAGAAAGCTTCCTCCATTCTCCTTTTAATATAAAGTAGTGATTGATGAAATGATGTAATTCATTCTCTTTCTCTGTGTATTTCTATCTACTCCAGGAAGAGAACTGTTAAATGAGTTTGTTTTAAAAGTCAACAGCCAGTAGGCTTGCTGTGAAATGATAACCTTGGGAGATGCTCTCCATCATATTTCATGAGGGAAAGTAGTCCTACAGTTCATAATTCCAAAAGTATTTGAAGTGAGATTGGTATCTGTGAGAATTGTTTAGTGATTAGGCGATGGCATCCTTTTGGAATATAAGAACAGTTGTGATGACCATGCAGGGAGCCCTGATGTCCACACCCTTCCTCCTTGGTGGGAGAAGGGGCAGGGGTGAGCTGGAGCAGTGACTGCCACCATCTCCATGCTAGGAGAAGGCTCTGGTGTGGATGACTGAGGGGAGCAGGTTTATCGTGATTTTAGGAGGATTGGGAGGAGGACAGGGTGATAAGCGGAAAGCCTCTGTTCACTTAGAGCAGGACTTTTCAGCCTCAGCACTACTGACTTGTGGGGCTACGTAATTCTTCGTTGTGGGGGCTGTCCTGTGCATTGTAGGACGTTTAGCAGCATCCCTGGCCTCTACTCACTAACCCACTGGATGCCAGTAGTGCCCCTCACCCCAACCAAGTTGTAACAGCGAAAAATGTCTCTAGACATTGCTAAATATCGGTGGTGGTGGAGGAGGAGGGGCAAAATTGCCCCACTTGGGAATCACTGACTTAAAGCCTTGTAGCAAGGATGATACTTCCAAACTTTGGGTAGTAAAAATTCCAAAAGAAAGACCTCGGAGGGAAGCAAGCAAGCGAGCGTCCTTGAGCTGTGAAAACCAGAGAAGTGCAAGATGCCTTCAGCTACGAGTTTTCTCTTCCATGTTTTCTAATGCTGGATGTCTCAAAAATGTTTGCAAATGTTTTATTTAGTATTTCAAATAAGAACAAATTGCTGGTAAAATGAATGAGAAGAAACAGCAAATAGAGCTGCTGGTTTCATTGGAGTGTTTCAGGGACAAAAGCTTCTGTGCAGGATTTAGGATTTATGTGCAGAAATTTAGAAGGCTTATTCAGATGACAAAGGAAAATTACTTTGAAGTTCTCCTTTCTGTACTCAAAATATGACTCCCAATTTAGAAAATCTGTACTTTGCTTTAAGCTAGAATTGTAGAGATGCTACTAAAAAGCGTGGTATTCGTAAAATGCTAAAGGAATGCTTCTAAAGCATTTATGAGGTTTACTCCGAAACCAGGAAGCCTTTGTTTTTAATACTTAGATGGGTAAGTAAGTGATTTCTTAGTTTTGAAATACTGGAATTCACCAAACATGATTCATTTAAAAAAAAAAAAGCAGTTTATATCTAACTAATAGTGGAGAAATTTAGAAGTTTTTTTCTTGCTTCCCATCATAAAACTATTTAAATAACCCACTTCAGGCAGAAGCTGTAATGAATTTTCCTGAAGTTTATTAATGGTGACAAGTTTAGCCCAGACCCTTTCAGTATTTCTATCAACTCATGGATGAATTAGTAAGTTGCTAGCACAAGGGCCTTTTATTTAAGAGAATGTATATCTAGTAGGAAATAGAGCTTTTACAAAAGTACCTTTGACAGAATTGCCAAGATTTATGATTTTTGATTATCCTTAAGTTCATAGGAAATTTAAACTTCCATCTGCTTACCTGTAAATATGAAATTTTGAAAATGCAGACCTACACTTAGGTGGCTGAACTTTGAAAAACATTTTCCCCCTGTCCTCCATCCCCTGACCTTTCTAGATTCAAGCGTCAAAATGTTTGGTGTGCATCCTTCTAAGCCTTTCTTTGAATCTTAAATATCTAGAAATTTTACATATTATATAAGTAAATGGAAAAATGTGATGTGCTTATTTTTTCTTTTTAATTTTAATTTAGTTTATGTATTGTTTTATAACGTGATTTTTTCACGGAATAGTGTATCTTGATTGTTCCATATCAGTATCTATAACAGCTCTACCCCACTTTCAATGACTGTAATACTCCATCAAAAGGATGTACCATAAACAGTGTGAATGTATTTAACACTATTGAACTGTATACTTAAACATGGTTAAGATGGTAAATTTTATGTATCTTTTACCACAATTGAAAAAAAAGGATGTACCATAATTGATTTAATCATTTCCCTATTGATGGATATTTACATTTTTTTCAGTATGGTCATGCGTTGCCTAACAATGGGGATACTTCTGAGAAATGTGTTGTTAGGTGATTTTGTTGTTGTGTGAATGTCATAGAGTGCACTTACCCAAAACTAGATGGCGTAGCCTGCTACACACCTAGGCTGTATGGTACTAATCTTAGGGGACCACCATCATATGTACAGTCTGTTGTTGACCGAAACGTTGTTATGGGATGCATGTCTTTATCACAAATAACTGTGCAGCAGACATTTTTATACAGATACACCTCACTTTGGAAGATTTTATTTCTTTGGTTTAAAATACTGTGCCCTAAGATCAGTGGCATATTGTCCAGAAACAACAAATAGGATCCTTGCCCTTTTTTTCTTTGGGAGTGACTAAGGAAAGAGCAGGTTTTTTTCTTTCTGGGCTTTAAGAATTTGTTGGTTGCGGGAGTGCTGTTGGAGAGTGAATCCATAGTAATCTCCTTAGCTGAAGGTTTCCTTTCATTAACTGTAAACTCAGTGGGTGTCGGGACAAGCCCTTGCCCTGAGCACCTTTTTACTGTCACATACCAGATATCAGCAGAGATGGTCAGCCTGGGTAGATTACCTGGTTCCCAAAGGTGAATTCTTGGAGGTGAAATGAAGGACACCTCCAGGGAGAACACACAACCAGATAACCGGGTTCTGATGGCTGGGTTAGGCGGCTTATTCCTTAACACAGCTGGTGGGGGTCGGGGAGGGGAGGCTGAAGAGGCCCTGGGCAGAGCCGAGCTGTTCGAGTATGTGTGCATAGTTTGGTGTTTGGTAAACTCTTACTTCTGTGTTTGAGTTCTTCTAGCAGAGCCATCATTTTGGAATGCTAGCCTGAGGGCTGTCCTGCCCTTTAAATTACGTTCTGCTTTCTAAAGAAAAATATGGGACAGGTATTTTTGGAAGCTTTGTATATTCAGTAAGTAGATATTCCACTGTTCAAGAACCTTAGCATTCATGGAAAGTCAGCACAATTCTTTTATTGATTCTAGAGCAAGAAAAAGAAAACCTTGGTTATGTGGCTCGACTGGAGTTGCTTAATTTGGGTGTGTTTGATGCAGGCTTAGTCGCAGGGTGATCCAGCACCCTGCGTCTCTTCTGCCTTGGGTCTTGTGCCTTGGGTCGGCCGAGATGATCTGGTGGGAGAAGAGGAAGATAAAGAAACTGTGGTCTGCTGCAGCAATGGGGGGGACCTGTCACTTTCCACCTGGACCTCAGCAAAAACCCACAGAGCAAGGCCGAGCCCCCAGGCTTGAGTGCGCAGGAGTGTCTGTGTCATTCGGGACCAGCCAGCATAGCTTGTTGTGGTGAAAGTGTCCTCTTCCCAATCCTGGTCCCTCTGTGAATGCTGGAGACCACGCCGAGCTGGGGGCCGAGCTGTGGTCAGTCCCACTTCCTGAGGAAGTGAGTGAGGCGGCCAGCTTTGTGAAAGCTGCCTTACCCAGGAGTCCCACAGGGGCCAGAGGAGTAGAATCCCATGCAAATTGATTTTCCTTTGAGCAGCCCTTTGAAATTAAAGGAGCCCTTCACGAGTGATCTTTTTGTTAGATTACTGCTATGCTTTCAAAAATTCTTTCTTCCCGCTCCACTGTTCTAGTTGACCTACTGTGGTTGGCCTCTACTCTGGGAAATCAGAACATTGAAAGAGCAGAACTTGATGTCTTTCTATACAGGGTTTTTTCTGGGATTATGCTCTGATATAAGTTGTGAAAACAATATATTTTAAAGGAATTTAGCCACTTGTATAAGAAAGCACAATCTTCATGGGATATTTAATTTTATACAAGCAGCTCAGGATAAAACTCCTAGGTAGTTCATTAATAGAGGAAAATGTGGGAAATTGGGCATTTTGGAACTTGCACGTGATTTTAGCAAACTACAAATGAAAATCAAATATAAACCAGTTAACACCATGTGAATGTGTTCACTTCGAATGTACCCTATCACGGGTCAATATCACGTATTTTCTGCTTTTGTACATATGAAATCAAATAGTTTCATTTTGTTTTCTTTTTAAAAATGAGAATGTATATGATTCAGACTTTTCTTTCTCTTTTCCCCCATCTTCAGCATATTGTGGACCATATTTTCTCTTTCCTCGATTTTCCTTTCCTTCTTCCCAAGAATTTAGGTAACGCATAAGAGTAAAAGCCCTGAGCTTAGCTGGTAGAAGTGAATAAACTCTTCCTAGGCTCCCTGTTTGCAGATAGCTGCCGCACATAAAGAGGGGTGCTTGTTCAGGGCATACCTTACGTCCACTGGAGTGTCTTTTTTTTTTTTTTTTTTTGGAAGATTAGCCCTAAGCTAACGTCTGCTGCCAATCCTCCTCTTTTTGCTGAGGAAGACTGGCCGTGCCCATCTTCCTCTACTTTATATGTGGGATGCCTACCAAAGCATGGCTTGCCAAGTGCTGCCATGTCCACACCAGGGATCTGAACCGGCGAACCCCGGGCCACCGAAGCAGAACGTGCACACTTAACCACTGCGCCACCGGGCTGGCCCCAAGGGAGTGTCTTTCTTGAGCTATATAGCATGTATCTGTGTTGTATCTTTCACTTTTTCTTCATATTACTTTTACTTGCCTCTTCACATATATCTTTTACTTTTTCTGTAAAATACAGTTGTTGAGAAAACAGCGCTCACATTAACTTGTACATTCTACTTAAAAGGACATTTTTCCAGAAGTGAAGCAGGTGCTTAAGAAATATAAACTCCTAAGTAAAATTAAGTGCTCTTGTCAGTACCTAACTGTTACAACCTGGGCTTGTCCAAACATTTGCCTTCCTTCCAGCCAGAGGGCAGTTGATGTGTCCAGGGCTCGTTTCTTCTCTGCTCTTTTTCACTGGAAGGGTGGTTATTATTCTTCAACGACTTCTAGTTATTTTTTTGATCTTTAACTCTACCTGGTATCTGGTTGCTAAAATCCCCGTGGCTCTGAATTTCTCTGTTAAAGGAATTCTTTTCTCCTTCCCTTCCTCTCTTTTTTGAGAAATTTATGAAAAGCATAACATGAGTTACATAGCAAATGCAGTTGGCTCTCCATATCTGCGTGTTCTGCACGCTCTGATTCAACCAGCCATGGGTAGAAAGGCCTACAATTCTTGCGTCTGTACTGAACATGTACAGGCTTTTTTTCTTGTTATCACCTAAACAATACAGCATAATGACTATTTACATAGGATTGACATTGTATGAGGTATTATAAATAATCTAGAGATGATTTAAAGTGTACAGGAGGATGTGCAAAGTTATATGCAAATACTATGCCATTTTATATAAGGGACTTGAGCATCCTCAGATTTTGGTATCCGGGGGAGTCCTGGAACCAATCCCACTTGGACACTGGATACCGAGAGAGGGTTGGCTGTATGACCTGTATTCTCACCAGCCACTGTTTTAACTGTGAATGTCTCTTCCTATGCATGTTCTGTCTGCCTCTCCTTCTCTCTGTTCCGCCCTTCTTTTCTCCTCCTTCCCTCCTCTGCCTCTTTCTCTTTCCTCAGACCTCTCCCTCCTAGTGGGTAAATGGCTCCTTCCTTTCTTTCTAGAGGGACCTGGCACCTTTGTACTTATGAACATTTAAAAATCACCAGATAAAACATTATGCTTTATAAATGGGGTTAAAAGTTCTCTTATACTTGGTTTTCGTCTGTGTTTTTGCATGTGTTTTAAGACTTTTTACTTAAAATAAGAATTTATTTGTAACATGTTTAACTCAAGGTACCTTAGAAGGTTGACTTGCTACCTGATTTGTCTTTCTGACCAAGCCTTTTTTTTTTTCTGAGGAAGATTAGCCCTGAGCTAACATCTGCTGCCAGTCCTCCTCTTTTTGCTGAGGAAGACTGGCCCTGAGCTAACATCCGTGCCTGTCGTCTTCTACTTTGTATGTAGGACGCCTACCACAGCATGGCTTGATAAGCAGTGTATAGGTGCTAACCTGGGATCCGAACCCACGAACCCTGGGCCACCAAAGTGGAATGTGCGCACTTAACCACTGAGCCACCGGGCTGGCCCCTGACCAAACCTTTGTTTATTGTTGACCATACCATTTTCCTTCTCATGCCAGCATGATATGATATTAAGTGCGAGCCTAAACCAGTTTGCCTCTCTCCTGAAGCTTGATGAACTTCTGGGTTCACGCTTTCCTTGAGTTGGGGAAAGTAGTTTATTGTTTAGGTAAGATTTCCTTCAGGCTAAGATCTCTTAGGAAAATGAAAGTAAAAGACTAGTGAAACATCAGGCATGTGGATAAATATAGATCAATGTTATCCATAGGCAAGCGTAGTTTACTGTGAAATCAAGAGTATGTAGTCTGTTGATGGAATGACAGGAGTTGTACTTTGAGACATGTTAAATGTGGTGGTTATGATTTAAGAGCATGAGTAAATGATTTTAATGTCTCTGTTTCCCTCGTCGTTCATTTCATCATGAGTTAAAAATATATCTTCAGAATTTTAAAGCAAATGGGTGAAACTCAACACTGTATGTCATAAAGGTTATTTTTTGAAGTGTTCTTAGTGTTGCAAGAATTCTTGAAGAAAAGTCTATCTTGTGGTTCCTTGCTTTGGCAAAATCTCTTTGGAAAATATCAAAATCTAAAAAGGAGACTCTTGAACAAATGGATGTGTTGAATTAACATGGACGCATGTCTGTGACATGATGGAAACATGCATAGACATGGAAAGATGTCTGTGATATGTTGAATGTAAAAAAGCCTTTTATGTTAAAATTATGCATGTGCATACGTATTTATGCTTATGCATGCATTCAGAAGTCTGTAGCCCAGATGATGTCAGAGCTCATCTCTGACGAGTGGGCCTCCTGGAGACTTTTGCTTTCTGTTACTTATATTCTGGGTTTTAGAGCGTTGGCAAAGAGCATATACTATTCTTAAAATGAAAGTGTTTTAAAAATCCAGGAATGAAGGAGAGTGAGTTTGAATAAATGGTAGCTTGTTGGCTAAATAAAGCTCTTTTTGAAGATGCTTCCTGGGCATTCAAGTTAAGAGTGATCTTAATGGAATGTTCACATGGAGATTTTGAATCTAAGGGATTATATTGGCTAGAGGGTCCCTTGGGTGTGTGAAAGAGACAGAGGAGGTGGGAAGCCGTTCCTGCAGCAAAACTCATCCAGGAGAACTCAAGGTTCTGTTCCTGGTGGACGGAGTGGTGGCATTCCTGCCCTGTCGTTT
The DNA here is from genome assembly GCF_021613505.1 of Equus quagga. Lineage (NCBI taxonomy): Eukaryota > Metazoa > Chordata > Mammalia > Perissodactyla > Equidae > Equus > Equus quagga. The sequence continues at coordinate 18,078,121 of NC_060275.1, read as the reverse complement.
CTGCAGTGCTCAGTACACAGAAAGTCTTAAGGAATGCTTGTCAGTAAACTGAGAGCGAGGTGGTCATTCCAGGTTATCAGATCGGCGACTTCTGATTTGTACTTCAAAGAAAGAAAGAATAATTAGGAGTTTCTGTGAGTTACTTTAGACATTTATGAATCTTTTCCTATTATGGAGTAAGTTAATGGTTAGCTTTCAGAAATGAGATAATTGGGAAGCTGTAGACATTTTTGGACGTAAGTGCTGATTATTTAATATATTAGAACTGCTTCAAGAGCTGGCTTACCTGTGAAATGGCTGGCTTCAGTATTCTGTTTATCTTTAAAGGGTTTGCCTTTTGCTTCTCATGTCTATAAGCCAGAGAGAGCAATGACTGTGTGGGGTAGAATGGTGGCACGTTTTTACTGAACCGTGGATCAGCTGGGTGCCTCCAGAATATCCTGATCTTTCAGGAAAACCCTTAAAATCTTCACCAGGTCTATTGTGGCTCTTTCCTCGTCCTGTGTTTACTGTCTTTGTTAGTGAGATAGAAGAACCATTTCCTCTGATCCCAAACTCAAACCACTTAGAGAAAAAAAAGAGATGCTCCATTACCCATCTCTGTCTTGCCGGTACTTTCTTAGTAGATTGCTGTTGTCTTCTTGTTCTTACAGTCCATCGTTTGTTTTATCATTCTCAGCACTTTTGCAAAGAAGCATAACTATGTGATTTCCATCATAGAAAGCTGTTCCTCTGTTTAGGAAGGGTTTAAATCATAAAGTACATGAGGATAATATTCTTACTAGTCAAATCCCGTAAACCGTGGTCATTCTGGGTGTTAATTTCTGAGGCTTTAGGAGTATTGACCTCCTTATTCTTCCTCAGGAATTAATTCATCATTTGCCTTTTCTTCAGTTTGATCCTCCTTTTACCACTTCATTTCTATGGAACTTAAAGTATTCTTCATTTTTCAGATGCTCCTTGGCATTTTAGGAACAGAACTAGCCTATCAATTTTTTCTAGATATCCTGGCAGTTCTATCTAGGTTAATATTGTGCCTGACCTGGAATATCCTACAAGTTAAGGTTTGGAGGGCTATTGGAATAGTAAGAGATGCACTGTGGGACTTGGAGAACAGTGACTATCCCACAGAAAAGGCCAAAAGAAATTGTGCCCACATGTTCCTCCTCTTCCCCCACATCCCTGTGTCCCAGGGCCAATGAGCAGAGGCTCTAATTGGGCTTTGCTGTGTAAATTGTCACTGAAGTTTGACACAAATTGGCTTGCCCCACTTGGATTGTTTAACAGGGTGCCCCTCATAGCCAGTATTGGTGGCGGCCTACACAGGAGTAGACATCTTTTCTGCTTTCTGTGGGGGTGTCTGCAAATGAAGAGACTTACTTCTTTTTTTCTTTTTTTGCTGAGGAAGATTCGCCCTGAGCTAACATCTGTGCCCAGTCTTCCTCTATTTTGTATGTGGGTTGCTGCCACAGCATGGCTGCCTATGAGTGATGTATGTCCGCACCCGGGAACTGAATCTGGGCCACTGATGTGGAGCCTGCTGAACTTAACCACTAGGCCACAGGGCTGGCCCTGAGACTCACTTCCTTAAGGCAGCATTTCCCAAAAGGCACAGAATACCTCTGAGATGCTCTTAGAAGAGAAAAAGCGTCCAGAGGTCAAATAGAGTTGGTAAACATTTCATGATTTGTGATTCAGAATGCACATTCCTATATTATAGATCTCAAAAGGGAGTGGGGATAAAGATTTGGGGAAGTCTTGTGGTAAAGGAACAAGTTTAAACTTTGTTTAAGCCATTTGACCCTGGTATCTTCCTTCCCTCCTAATATCTGTAAACAGAACACGTTTTGGGAAACAGTGATGTGGAGATGACTTGGTGTGTTGGCGCTCCCTCTCGCCAGCTCAGCGGTCTGTTGCATGTGCCTCTTCTCAGCCCCACCAGTGACGTCATATTAGTTGCCTGAAATGTATCATGGTGGGAATATTTAAATCATGGAAATAGGTAAATGCTGAAAATAGGGCTCCCCATCCCTCTGACTGCTGGTTGTTAAAGGTTGCTCTTTAAAGGCTGATATTGATCAGCCCATTTCCTTAAAGATGTTGTCAAAGGATACCGGATATTAGAATACGTTTCTAAAGATTTTATTTTTCCTTTTTCTCCCCAAAGCCCTCCAGTACATAGTTGTGTATTTTTAGTTGTGGGTCCTTCCAGTTGTGGCATTTGAGATGCCGCCTCAGCACGACTTGATGAGCGGTGCTGTGTCTGCGCCCAGGATTTGAACCAGTGAAATCCTGGACTGCTGGAGTGCGTGAACTTAACCACTCGGCCATGGGGCCGGCCCCTAGAATACATTTCTGAAATCTTTAATTTTTGATTCATTGTAACTTGTCCTCCCTGGTTTTTTTTTTCCTTGAGGAAGATTTGCCCTGAGCTAACATCTACTGCCAATCCTCCTCTTTTTTGCTGAGGAAGACTGGCTCTGAGCTAACATCTGTGCCCATCTTCCTCTGTTTTGTGGGACGCCTGCCGCAGCATGGCTTGCCAAGCAGTGGATAGGTCCACACCTGGGATTTGAACCAGCGAACCCCAGGCCACCAAAGCAGAACATGTGTACTTAACCACTGTGCCACTGGGCAAGGCCCTGTCCTCCCTGTTGAGTGCAGCAGGTTTTTTAAAAATTGTGGTAAAACATACATAATGATAGTTTTCGTTTTAACCGTTTCTGAGTATACAATTCAGCGACATTAAATACATCACCTTCAACAAAACTTTTTTGTCACCCTCAGCAAAATCTGTGAACCAATAACTCCCCCTACCCACCTCCCCCAGCCCCTGGTAACCTCTATTCTGCTTTCCTTCTCTGTGAATTCGCCTCTTCTAGGCACCTCAGGGAAGTGTAAAGCAGGGCAGTTTTCTGTGGCGTGGCTGCTGTGACCCCGTGGATCCCTGGCGTGTGGGGTGGGAAGCTGGGGGCAGAGGGTTGCAGCCCACGCCTGGGACATCCCCAGTCAGATGCATCTAAGTGGATACCTTTGTATTCCTTCCCTCTGCACAGTTTTTGGTCCTTATTCACGTATCTTTTTCCTATAAACTGCCTTAAATCCTTCCATAGAGATATTACATAAATAAAACAACAACACATGATGTACATAAATATTGAAAAGACTGGTAAATTGGGTGGATTGAAGCAGGTTGGGATTAATCAGAGAGACGTGTCTTTAGGAGCCTTTGAACAGGAAGCAGATGGACTAGGCTGAGGAATAGAGCGCGTGAAGACAGACAGCAGAAGAGCATGTCGCACGCTGGGGGACAGGATCCCAGCCCCCTGTGACCTCACGTTGCGCATTTTAAAATGGGCAGTGTGCATAGCTGTGGACATAAAAGGCCACACGGGCTACATTCTTCAAAGGGCCCTGGTTTTGTTCTGGGATCAAGTCTTAAGTCGTAAGCCTTTTTCTTTTTTCGTTTTATTTCTCCCCCCCCAGGGCTTGAACAGAAACACAAAAAATTCTTTGGGTTGGAATTTCTCTTTGTTACTGGTCCTGGTCTAAGGGAGAATTGTTATTAACATTTCATAGTGCTGCTCTTAGATTTGGTAAGTGTGATGGAACGGTTCAGCTGTTTTTGAATTAAATAATTTTACAGGCTCTGTAGTTTTCTGGAATATAGATAATCTAAAAGTAGTTGAATGCTGAAAGCTTTTCTTTCTCATCCCCGCTTTTTTCTTCCCTTTATTTTAGATATTACTGAGCGACAGGGTCTGCTGAGTGCATTGAGGTTGGGAAAAAGAGAGCTAAAAAAGAAAAATACGTTTAAAAATTCGGAGTATTCATGAAACCTAATTTTGCAATAATAAATGACTATTTCTGAGTTTTCAGTTATGTAACATTTTCTGACAAATACTGGAATTTGCTGTATTTCACTGTAAACAATTTTGAAACTACACGAAATGCAGTAACACCCTAAAGGTTACAATTAGTGAATGGTTTTCTTACTGTGACAGATTTGCATTTGCATTAGGAAAAGCCATGAGTATGTTTTATGCATTTTTGGAGAAATGAGGCTTGAGGAACAGAGTTAATTTTGAGTTGTTTACATTGAGGAAAGAGATGTGAAGTTAAGATTATTACTTAACTCTTTTTAACAATTTTAATTTTTTGTCAAAGTAATACATGTACATAGATTTAAAAAAAGCAGACAGTATTTTCCAGTCCGCATCCCTGTAAGCACTTAATTTCAACTCTCTGATCTGTTTTTCCATTATTGACTTCTTATTTCTAACCAGCAGACTTACGCTGCTGAATTGGGGCTTCTTCATTTTGGATATTACCTCCTGCCTGTCTTTTCTGATAGAGGTAACCGAGCCTGGCTGTGGAGGCAGAAGGTCTAAGTTCTTGTCTGTCCTCTGCCATTTACTGGCCATATGTCCTTGAGCAAAACATTTAAACTTTCTCTGCCTAATATATGTAAAACAGGACTAATAATAATAATAATGGCTCCCAGGCCTGCTCTTAATGTTGCAGGGCCTGGGGCGAGAGTACAAATGGAGACCAGATGGCTAAATATTTAAAAGCTATAATAAAATATTTAAAAGATATATTTAAATATTTAGAAGGTATATACCATATGCCTAAATATTTAAAAGGTTTAAATCAAGCTGTATCTATCGCTCGGCCCCTGTTCCCACCCAGGGCCTTGAAGCCTCCTCTTAAGGGGTCTCCCTCAAGACCCACATCTGAAGAGGTCCTCAGCCTTGGACCCGCCCTGTGAGCTGAGTGACAGCAGGAGTCTGCTTGGGCAGGCTTGCTGGAAGCTGGGCCTGGACCCACTGAACCCAGCCACAGACCCAGCAGCTCAAGCTTCCCAGGGAGCCTGCATGGGTGCAGTCTCCATCCAGGATAGTTTTCTTGAACTTCCCCACGCCTAACTTGTCTGACTGGAGATTTCCAGGCAGTTGTAAGCACCTCCCTAAACCCGTACCTTCCATGCAAGGGGCAGTCAGGGTGCAGGCTGTGATCCCCTTATGCCACCTCCCATGTCACCTGTCTCCTTCCCATAATTCCCATTCACTCAACCAGTTTCCAAAATTAAGAAAAAATCCCCAAACAGAACTTTTCTATGAGATTGAAAATTTAAAAAAACATTCTCTGTGTTTTAGTACTTTAGATAAAGATTTAGTACTTTACATAAAGATAAAGTTGTCTAAACACAGACCCAGGGCCGAGGCTCCTTTGGTCTGGAGGCACAGGGCCCGAGTGCCCACTGGCTGTCTGGGGTCTCACGCAACATGTGAAACTCAGAACAGGGCCCACGGCGCAGGGAGCCACATGCTGTTTGTGGTGCATCTCACATTCTTGGAGTTCTGCAGTTTTGCTGTGTGTGGACTTTTTTCATTTGATGTGTTAGGCTGTCAGAGGTAGAGGGTTGCCAGATTTAGCAAACAAAAAAATACAAGATGCCCAGATAAACAGTGGAACATACTTCTACGAAAAGATTAATCGTTGTTTATCTGAAATTCAGATTTAACTGGGCGTCCTGTATTTTCTCTGGCAGCCCTGTGAAGGCCCTTTCAATCCCAGACTTGGCTCCTTTAGTCTTGGGAGATATTCCTGTATTTTTTCTTTGATAATATCCTTTCTGTGTTTTCTGAGCACTCTTCTTAGTCGGATGTTGGACCAACTGGATTGAACTTTTTATTTTTGTGCCTTTTCTCTCCCATTGTCCGGATCTCTTTTCTAGTTCTATTTTCTGGGAGATATCCTGATTTCCTTGACTATTTTTTTTCACCTGTTTTCTCATTTATTTCAGCTGTTAGTATTTATTATTTCTAAAAGCTCCTCCTTGTTCTTTGAGTGCTTCTCCATAACTTCCTGTTCTTTTTTCTCTGAAGATACTATTTCTGTATATTTATATATATTCTTCCACTCTTGGCAGCGTTTCTGTCCTCTTTTCTTTATTTTACTCTTTTGTTTATTTTGTTCTATTTCATGCTGGAAGCTTTCCGCAGGTCTGGCGATCCTATTTGAGGATGAGGCTGTGAAAAGCTGGTCAGAAGCTCTGCTTGCACAGGTGAGACCCGTCTTTGGGGGGCTTTTCTGTGGTTATTTGTGGCGCCGCACTCTCCGTTGAAGGATTCTGCAAACCAGCATCTGGAGTCTTTCCACTGGAGCTTTCGTTTCTTAGGAGACTCGCTTAATCTCCTGCCTGGGGAATAAACTTGGCTTGTAGCCTCAGGAGTGGAGGAAACGGAAGGCCAGGCTTTCCGCTCGTACCTCACCATGGGGGCTCGGAGCGCGGGCCTCGCTGGCTTGGGTGCCCCAGAGAATTTCCTTCTTGCCCTTGCTGAGCTGTCCCTATGTACTGACTGCCCTCCGTCCCCGTCCTCAGCCCCTCCCCACTCCTCCTTCCGTCTTTGGTGTCTCCTTTGCTGATGCCAAGGCCTGAGCTCCCTTCAAGTTCCTAGGACTAACCGTCCTCCCTCTGCACGGCAGCCTCGCCTCCTGCAAGCTCCTGGGACGTAACTTCTCCACCTGCTGAGCCAGCTGCCGCTCCACCGTCCTCTTCCTTTTCCCAAAACTTTATTGGTGTCTTACATTGGCTTTGACTTCGTTCTCACTGCCCCATCCTTGTGGGCATATAATATATATGCATATTTTTGGTAGCAGCTTTGTTGAGGGGCAGTTCACCCTTGTATAGCGCAGTGGTGTTTAGTCTGTTCACAGAGTTGTGTAACCACATGCACAGTCAATTTAGGACCTTTCCTCACCTCCAAAAGCAACCCCGTCCTTTCAGCTATCACTCCCCACTTCTCCCAACCCCCCAGCCCTAAGCAACCACGAATCTGCTTTCTGTCTCGCTTTTTGCCTATTTTTGTCTTTTTAAAAATAATGTTACTGTCCTATTTGTAGGATTTCAGGAGGGAAGGGAAAAACTCCTGAATTCAGTCAACATTCTTTTGTGGGAAGTTCTTGCCATGTATAAAATATTAAAATCCAAAAAACATTCTGCCTGTTTGTCTATTTTTGCATTCCGAGGATTAAGTACCCTTTGACAGACATGGGAATTTTACTCCGTATTTTCTCTCTCTCTTTTTGCTTTTTTATTCCCTTGTTTAATGTCTTCGTTGACCTGAACTTCTGATATTTTTGAGCTTGGAATTGCCAAGCTGAGATCGGTGGCCTTGATGTCCTCTTGGCTTCTAGCAATTTTCAGGTGTCTGAAGAGTGATTGTACAAGGGTAGCTGACTTGGGAGCTGGAAGCCACCTTTGAATCCAAGCCCCCAAGTGTCCTGTTGGTTGAGGAAGTGGGGGCTGTGTGTTTGTGAGAGTAGATAGAACTTGAGTCACTTAATGGATCTTCCTCTCATGCATGTACTGTTTGGTCAATACCTGCCTTGAGAGAGCGTCGCTCTGGACAGTTTTAGAAAATGGACTTTTGGGCTCTGACTGAACCAGGTAGAGAGAGAAGACGAACACACAGACAGCAGCATCTGTTACAGATGATGATGAGTACACCTGTAGGAGTGGAGTCCCAAGTTAGCATGGCCTTAGGGATGTCCTGAGTGGACACTAATCTCTTCTTTTATTGATTTATTTATTTTTTGAAGATTTTATTTTTTCCCCCTTTATCTCCCCAAAGCCCCCCCCCCCCCCCAGTACATAGTTGTATATTCTTGGTTCTGGGTCCTTCTAGTTGTAGCATGTGGGACGCTGCCTCAGCATGGTTTGATGAGCAGTGCTATGTCCGTGCCCAGGATTCGAACCAACGAAACACTGGGCCGCCTGCAGCGGAGCGCGTGAACTTAGCCACTCAGCCATGGGACCAGCCCACTAATCTCTTCTTGTAGATGCTGCCGGGGAGTCCTGTCCCCATCTCTTATGAACCTCCAGGATTCCTATGTTGGCTCTGCACCTCACCCCTGGCTTTGACAGCCTGCCAGGCTGTGGTACTCTCCTTTCCTACCGCCAAGGTTGCCTCCATTCGTCTTTCCCTGAAGAAGGGGCACCCACTCAACTTTCCAGAGAACTAGGTGGCTCTGGGTAGCCAGCTCTGCACATGATGAGGACTTCTTGGTCCACTTTTGCTTTGACTTGTCTTTAAGCCTGGTCTCTCCCTTCCTGTTTTTCCTCTCGCTTCTCTTAGAGTGTTGGTTTAGGACTTGGGTACTGCTCCTCTGGATGGGGGCTCATGGCTAGGAGGATTATGTTGAGGGCTGCTCGCGTGGCTTTCATCCACCCATGTCATATTGTGGCTGCTCATGTGGCACTCAGCCCTCTGTGGGGCCCAGTCTGTGAGCCGGGGCCCTGTGCAGCTGTCAGTCAGTGTGTGAACATGGTCTAGAGGTGTGGGTTGGGCCAGGGTTAGGCACTGAGCAGTAGAGATCGCAGCCAGGCCTTGGTTATGCTTGACTGGGAAGACAGAGTTTCGAAAGTAAGAGGAAGCGTCCTGGGACAGTCAGAGAGACATATTGAGGTATTTTGCTTTGTGAGTTGAAATTTTGCTGCCCTTGAAGAGAGAACTGCATTCTTTCCCATGTATAAACTCCAGGTGACCCTACCCAATGGCTGATACCTAGAGTAGGACTGGAGGCACATTCACCTTCGGAAAAAGGTCATACATTTTGAAATGATAGGAGATGTAAGGAACCAGAGCAATCACTGTATGAAGTGCCCAAGAATGCCCCTCTTTGTCCTTTTCCTCCAATCAAACCATCTTCACCTTAAGACTACTTTACTTTCTCATCTCAAAAATATTTATTCAGTTCTCCTTTTTTTACTATTTTGTTTTTTTATTCTAACAAATCAAAGAGTGGAAGAAATAGTATTTTAATGCCTATGTGTTTGGTGCTTTCCCTGTAATTTGTTTTCATTTATATAACAACCCTATAATATGACTGTTATTATCAGTTCCCATTTTAAGGATGAGGAAATTGAGGCTCTTCCTTCAGAAAGACCCGAGGAAGAGGTTCTTTATACTTGGCTAATGGAGCTGGCTGATGGAGGGTGTGTGTGTGTGTGTGTGGCAGGCATGCTAGGTCCAGGAATACCATGGCCCAAGAAGGAAAGGTGCATCTGCACAAGATACTTGCAGGACTGCAGCAGAGCAGGTTGGGCTCTGATTGGAAGGGTCTTTGGTGTCAGGCCAAGGAGTTTGGACTTAATTTGCAAGGTGATTTGAGGATTTTTAATAGACGGGAGTGACATATGAATAAAATGGTGTTTTAAAAAGATAAATCTGTCAGTTCTGAATGAATGAGAGGATGGAGAAACGGAGAATGGGGTGTTGTATTTGTCTAGATAGAGGATAGTGCTGTTGAGTTGATTCCAACTCCTAGCAACCCTGTGGACAGCAGAGCGGAACCCTGCCCACTCGTTTTTGCATCATCCTCTCACCCTCTGGCGCTGTATCAGACACTGCTTTCCTGCTATTCACAGGGTTTTCATGGCCACTTTTTTCAGAGGTGGGTATCCATGTCCTCCTTCTTAGTCTGGAAACTCTGCTGAAACCTCTCCACCATGGGAGACCCTGCTGTTATTTGAAATGCTGGGGGCATAGCTTTCAGCATCACAGCAACACGTAGCTGCCACAGTATGACTACCAACAGATGAGTATTGTGGTTCCCTCACTGGAAAATGAACCTGGGTTGTGGCAGTGAGAGAGCCAAATCTTAACCACCAGACCACCAGGGCTGGCTAGATGGAAGATGAAATGGTCCAAAACTAGAGTGACAGGGATTATAAAGAAGATGGATGTAACATTGCCAAGGAAAATGGACAGGACTTGGTGAGAGAGAAGAATTAGAGGTGAAATTCTTAGTTTGGGTGCTTGAGAGAATAACAGTACAAAGAGGAAGTCTGATTTTGAGGAGTGATGGCAAATTCAGTTGAAGATATTTGAAGTGATTATGGGATATCTGATTGTAAATATCCCCCAGGACTTTTACTAGATATCTCATGAAAAACAAAAATCAAGTTACGTTTGGGGACAGTTCAACTAATTACTTTTTATTCCTCTGTGTATCTTCACTTAGTAATAGCAGGTAGCATTTTTGCTTTTATTTTTTTACATACTCTTCATAGAAAAATTAAATGTGTATAGCTAAGATGATAGATTGTATATATGTATTTTATCACAATTTTAAAAAACATATTACCTTGCTCTGTTTTCCCGTGTGTGGGTCATTAATTACATTGGCTTTTTGATATATGTGGATTTTAGTGTATGATTGGGAAATTATACTGCATATAATTTATTTAAAGGGAAACAGTAGTTCCCATTTATGGTTGTTAATTTTGGGAATGGCAAAACCCATATTGCTATTGTATTATGGAAGGAAAGACTGGCCTTGTTAGAAGATACTTGAAAGATGGCAAGAGGAGTAAATGATTCATTTCTTTCTGTGGTACTGTACAACCCAATCTTTAAGAGGGACCTGCTTTTTATAGGATGTTGTCTCATATATTAAACTATCAGTGTTCCAGTTGTCATGTTGCCCACCACTGGGCAGAAAGAGAAACCAAATAAATCATTTATCATCTCTGGCCGCGGATTGGGGCTGACTGTAGTAGTGGAAGATCATCTCAATCATTTTGTGGGCAGAAAGCATGGAGAATGCAAACTTTTGGAAATTCTATTTCTAATAAACTTTGGTTTAAAAGTTGCTAAGTCATTTTGATTAGTCTGTGACTGACCTTGAGTGAGCTTATTGGTAAGAGGTTCAAATGGAAAATTAATCTCCACGTATACAGAGTAGAGATTGTTACTGAAACATTTTAGGAATTATTTCTGTTTATAACACCATGCGCCAACATTTTTGGAAGTAAAAGGATTGTCGTACCCATCTTCTGCTCATCCCAGCTCCCCTCTTTGCATGTTACTACTCCTCCACTCTCTGAACTAGTCATTATCTCTGTCTTACTCACTTAAAAAAAAAAACTAGAGTCCGTGCTTTATTTAGATTTCCTCAGTTTTTACCGAATGTTTTTTTTCTGTCCCAGGGTCCCATCCAGGCTGTCACCTTACATGCAGTCATCAAGTCTCCTCGGGCTCCTCTTGGCTGTGACCCTTTGTCAGACTTCCCTTGTCTTTCATGGCGTTGACAGTTTTGAGGAGTACTGGTCAGACACTGTAGAATGTCCCGCCATTGGGCCTCGTCTGATGTTTTCCTCGTGGTTAGGCTGGGGTAGTTAATGGGTTTCTGGGATAATGTGCTGTTCTCATCACATCAGGGGGACGTCCTATCCATATGACCTACTACTGTTGATGTTGACCTTGGTCACCTGGCTCAGAGCATGTTTGTCAAGCTTTTCCACTGGAAAGTTACTCTTTTCTCTCCCCTTTCCACACTCTCTTCTTTGGAAGAAAGTCACTTAACAAGTGGAGAGTTCTTCACCTCCATAGGGGCAGGGCATCTCCATAAGTTATTTGGAATTCTTCTGCACAGCAGATTTGTCTGCTTTTCCTCATTTCTTTATTCAGTCATTTCAGTTATTTGTGTCAGTACGTACTCATGGATATTTATCTTATACTTTGGGTTATAATCCAGTAGTTTTATTTGTTGCTCAGTTGTGCCAGCTGGGCCATTGGGAGCTCTTTCAGCTGCCCTCTCTGTCCCTTTGGCATGCCCCATCAATGTCGTTTGTTTTGTTTGGAGCACTTTCTTGCTTTCTGGTGCTCCAAGATGCTTTAGGCTCATTTTGTGCATTTTCTGCCCAGTCCTAGAATCGGCCATTTCTCCAAGGAGCCGTGCTTCCTCTTAGAGGAGGATGGTGTTAGCTAGTGCTGGGTGTCCTTACGTTTGGTCTTTGCCAGGCATCGCACCAGTTCTGGGTTCACCATCTCACAGACTCACTTTTCTTCTTTTTCCTGGTGAGTCTTTCCACAAGATTGCCTAGATTTGGTTTTTATAGCTGTCAGATTTTTAGAAGACTAGATCAATAAAAAATTATTGTTCCTTAGATGGGAAATTAAGCTGCTTTGTTACGCAGTCTGAATTCCAGTATTGACACTGCGTAGGAATCTGGCTATAGATTGAATTTGGGTCAATAGTATTTTTGGTCTGTGATTCTTATCTTTTATTACAATTTCCAAGAATTTTACAGATTTACGAACCTTAGGGAGATACTTAAAAACTTATTAAAATTAAATTTTGAGCATTTGGTTTCATCAAGGCAAAATAAACAGATGAAACAAAATGGACTCAGGAACTAGAGATTTGCATTTATTATTCCTACTTTAAGGAGCAGCTTAGATCGTAGAGAACGCCACGGGTAGTGAGATAGTAAAATGAAAGAGATTAATTGAAGTGTAGGCAGCTGGAGCAATATAAAATTCACATCTTCAGGATATAATTTCTTCCCTATATTTGTCCTTTATGGGAAACCCTAAATCAGAACCACTTTCTTGCCTTTAAGTGTGGGTAAACTGTAGGCTGAAACGAATATACTTCTTGTCTCAACACAGGTAGAGGTAGACGTTATTTTTTTTTCTGTTCTCCACATCACATTAATTATTGATTGGTTTTTTTAATTAACTAGGACTCAAAACTTAGAGTTTTATATAATTCTCAGAGCTCCCCTGGGGAAAACTTACCTGCAAGGGTTCTGAGGGTTTGGAGAAGCACGGCTCTCAGGTCTCACCTTCTCTTTTTTTTTTGGCGAGGGCCGGGGGTTGAGATTAGCCCTGAGCTAACATCTGTTGCCAATCCTCCTCTTTTTGCTAAGAAAGACTGGCCCTGAGCTAAGATCCGTGCCCATCTTCCTACTTTATACATGGGACACCTAACCACAGCATGGCTTTTGCCAAGCGGTGCCATCTCCCCATCCGGGATCCGAATCTGCGAACCCCGGGCCAACGAAGTAGAATGTGCGAACTTAACTGCTGTGCCACCAGGCCAGCCCCAGGTCTCACCTTCTCTGACCTTCTGCCCATCTACGAGGAGGGAGCCCGGCTTCTGCAGGGCACAGAGGAGCTGGAGTCCTTTCAGATAGGACGGCCACGGTTGCTGCTGCTGCTGCTTGTGGGAAGTTTGCACATTGCAGAGAGCTGTGTACATGCAAATTTGTAATTTGGTTGTGATTTGGGGGCTGCAGAAATCAGGTGGGCTCAGGTGGGGATGTTGCCGCTGCGCCTCTGGTCTGGGCGTCTTCCATGTTCTCCGTGGTTCTGACCTGGTGGGTCATTTGTGCCTCAGCCTCTAACTCTGATCCTGACCGAGGCTCACAGCTCAGCCTGTATGGGTTTTGGGTTGGACCTCCCGCCCCGGCCCCTCAGCACCAGCCCTCCCTCCTGAGAGTGCTGCCCACCAGGCTTCCTGCCTTCTCTTGCTCAAATCCGGGTCCTCTGTGATGGGGAAGGTCAGGGATCACAGACCGTTCTCTGCAGTGTGGTCTTGACTGTTGGGCCAGGTAGGCCTCCTGCCTGGCAGTGGGATGAAAACAGTAGGAACATTCCTTGAAATTCTCTGACCGCTGGCCATTCCTCGTTTGAATTTTACGCTTTCTGTGCGATGCGTTTGATTATGACAGTGTTCCCTCTAAAGATCACTCCTCCCGTCTCATATCCCTGGGGTTGGGTGTATGCTGTTAGCCTCATTTTTTAGGTGGAAGTTTTTCTGACACAGAGAAGCTAGAAAGCAAAGGGAGCGTGGGTGCTGGTGTGGAACAGCGCCGGAACGGGTGTTGTGCCCTCCCACCTGTTGTTTGCGTGTCGTGTAGCTGGGACATTAAAAGCTCATTCTCTTCGCTATGGTTTGTCTATAGAAACTAGTTTACTTTAGGGAGCTGTGTGGATGGGTTTTGTGTGTTCTTGCTTATTAGTTAAGTGACAAGAGTGTCGCTCGGTAAGTTATTTCATAAAACTGCAGAAAGTGCTAAATAGGAAGTTCACCGTCCCCCTCCATGCATTCATTCATCATGCAGTGGACAGATATTTCTTTTACAACTAGTAAGCAAACCATATGGGAAAAAGTTTAAGCTTTTTAATAATAACATAGAAATTGGTATATAGTAAGCCATCTTTTTGTCACCTTAGATGTTAGCTAATTAATATTTAAAAGTTGAGTGCTAGGATACGCTTTAAAGGAACTCTAGTGCATAATGTCAGCCACAGAAATTGGTGCAGCCTTTTGGGAAATCGTTTTGGCGTTTGTATTCATGGATCAGAAAAAATGAGTTGTGGTTAGGTCAAAATTTGGAAACTATTGCATCCCTCTTTTTGGAGATTTATAATATTCATCAGCATAATAGAGGCTGTCCTGTCCTCCCAAAAGAAATCTGTTCAAGGTAGAAAAATCCAGCATTTACTGATGTATTTCAGTCTTGTGTTTGTGGAAAGCCTAATAGACCCTACAGAACTAGTGTGTGTGTTTCGCAGTGTCTCTGTAAAATGCTGCCTGAGGGTTTTAGTGTTTGCCTAGAGAAGGAGGATGTCAGTGACATAACACAGACAGGACGTGGGGGAGAAACAGGTTGGGAAGGAACACGAGGGCTTTAGTTTAAGTTTGACGTACAGCTGGGAGAGCCAAATAAAATATAAAACCGGCAGTTGGAAAAGTGGCTCTTAGGGCTGAGTGTAGACATGTGTGAGTTCTGTGAATATAAGCAATTGTCGTGGTCACAGGAGTTGCTGAGTTGCCTTTGAACAAAGCTGGATGAGAGAGTCTGAAGGGACCCCCGAGGGGAGGAGGGGAAGAGCAGGGAGTTGGCAGGAGCGGTGGGCTCCGGGTGGTGCTGCAGGGTCCACGAGAGAGGCAGGGCGGCTGGAAAATGCAGCTCTGCTGACAGGCCAGCGGGAAAGGACCAGGCACGGAGAACAGTCGTGGACCTCTCAGGGAGCCTTCTAGCCAGGAGGCGCTTGCTGTCTTTGACTTTGTGATGACAGCATGCATCTTCATTTACCTTTTTATTTTGAAATAATTTTAATTTATAGAAAAGTTGCAAAACCAATACAGAGAGTTTCCATGTACCCTTTACCCAACTTTCCCTAACCACCTTGCAGAATTATAGCACACTTATCAAAACTCAGAAATTATCATTGGTGTAGTACTACTTACCAGATTACAGACTTTACAGTCAACGCTGTGTCTTCCGAAGTTCCTTTGTTAGTGCCTTTCCTCCCTGCCCTCTTCAGCATGGTCATGTTATTCTCCTGTAACACAGTTAGGTTCTTTCTTAGAATTGGTCTTTCATTTTGGGTCTCCCTTCATTTCTGGTTGCTTTTTTTTTTTTTTAAATTATGTGCAGTAAAATTCCCTGGGTTTTGACAACTGCATAGAAGTGTGTATCTGCCCCCCACAATTTTGATACAGAACGGTTCCATCAGCCCCTGAATCCCTTCCCACAGCCTGGATTTGAGCAGAGGCTTCAGGAGCATGGATTGCACGGCAGGGGGAGCGGGAAGTTGCAGGATTTGTCCCAGTGATGGAGAACTCGACTGTGAAGGCAGCATGCTGAGGAGAGAGAGCACCAAGGGTAGAGTCGCTAGATTACCGTTGGGGAGGTCTCTTTATGCCGGCATCTAGAGGTGATGGGAGTGACCAAAGCACAGGAGAGGGGCCTCCAGCTCACAGTGGAGATTTGGCTTGGAAAGGCAAGATCTGAAGGCAGGAAGGGCGTGGGGAGAGGTCTGGGCTGATGCCTGTTATCTTTGAGGTTGACTGCAGAGAGCAAAAGGCGTGGCGGAGGGGAGAGGGAAGGTTAGAAACAGCCTCTGTCCCCTGGCAGGGTGGGAGTTAATCAGGGAAAGAGGATTGTGGAGCTAAGTGATATGGGGGTCGTGGGGGCTGGAGAGCCGGGTTTGCTGCAGTCTTCTCCCGAGGATCTCTTGGCAGCTGCAGACCCTGAGTGGGAAAGTAGAGGAGCTCTTTATGGCTGAGCTTTCCTTTGACCTCTGAGTGCTTGGAGCTAGGGGGATGACCTTCCTTAGAGAGGGGGTGACGTGAGAAGTAGGCCAAGAATTGCAAGTTGAGCTTCTGGAAAGGCTGAGGTTTGTAGGACCGTTTGCTTATGTGGAGGGCACGCTCCCTTGGCTTCTCCTGAAGGGGAGGGGGAGAGTGGGTGGGGGGAGGGAGGCTGGGGAGGTGGCTGTTTGTACAGCCTCAAGGGAAAAGTGGAGAATAAGCCCAGGGAAGGGCTGGCCGGTTTTATTCTTGTTTCCAAGGTTATGTCCTGCTTACATGACTTTGTGTTTATGTTTCCAGAAGCAGCTTGAACTTTCACATCTGTTACATACACAGTCATGCGTTGCTTGAGGACTGGATACTTCTGAAAAGTGCATCTGTCAGGGGACTTCGTCACTGTGTGAACATCTTAGAGTGTGCTTACACAAATCTAGGTGGCCTAGCCTGCTGCACACCTAGGCTGTGTGGTAGTCACAGGAGCACCATCATATGTGCGGTCCGTCGTTGACTGAAATATCCTTAGGCGGTGCATGACTGTATTTCAGATCAGGAATATTAGGTATTAACTGAAGAAGAAACACTGCCTTGGCCAAGGCGTCTGTAAATCGATAATTGATGCCATTAGGATTTAGTGAAACAAGTAAATATCTAGACGGGATAAGAGCAACTGTATTTACTAATTTCTTGGTAACTCATTCAGGATTAACAAAACATGTATTCTGCTCTTTCCACCCTACGTATGAACTGTCCTTTCACACACTGCATGTTACCCTGGTGTGGGCTGTTTAGTGAAGGAAGTTCCTCTGCGCTCAGCGGGCAGCATCGTCAGGGCCCCCCAGTGATGAGTGCTGAAAGGTGGGAGGGCCCGGCCGCTGGGCAGCTTAGTGATGCTGCGTGTCACACTTCTCCCTGTGGCTGGAAAGGAACCTTTAGACGTACAAGGTGCACTGGCCTGTTGTCAGGATTCACTCAGGGTCTGATTAGTGTGGAAGATGAAGATAAAATGAGCAGTTTTCTTTGGCATTTTGTCACTCGCGTGGGGCCTTCAGATGGCATGTGATTCTTAAGAGGTTCCTTCCGTAGCAGCATTGATTGTTATTTTTCCTCATGGTTAAACACACGTACACGTTCACATATATATGTATGTGTGTGTGGTGGTGGTATTTTTTTAAACCTAAGTGCTGCCACTTTTGGAGCCGGGTCTCCTGCTTCCCCCTTTCCTAGAGAGAAGCTCGGGGCAGAGTTCTTAACAACTGCTCCAGAGATGCAGCTGATCGGATTTTTTTTTTGAACTGCACGAAACTGACATCTGTTCCCAGCTGGTTTCGGAAAACTGAAGAAGCCAGTTTCCCCGTGTGGGGGAAAAAGATGTGATTTCTTTTCTTTTCTTTTTGATTGAAGAGATGTAACGATAGGAGAGCCCTGAAAAATCCTAAAGATGAAAAAGGGATTGTGATGGAGGAAGAGCCAAAAGTTTGTGTAATGGCAGAATGGGAAAAGCATTTGAACGTAGAAGGCCGGGCTGGCCCGGTGGCGTAGGAGTTAAGTTCGTATGCTCTGCTTCGGCGGCCTGGGGATCGCTGGTTCAAGTCCCAGGTGCAGAGCTGGCACTGCTTATCAAGCCATGCTATGGCAGGCGTCCTACACATAAAATAGAGAAAGATTCGCTCAGGGCCAATCTTCCTCAGCAAAAAGTGGAGGATTGGCAGTGGATGTTAGCTCAGGGCTAATCTTCCTCAAAAAAAAAAAAAAAAAAAGTACAAGGCCAAAAGAAACCAATCCTTCTGTCTTTCCTTAAAGACATATAGAAATTGGGGATGCTGGTTCATTTTCTATGAGAAACAAATTAAATGTGAAACATTGTATAGTATAAATGTATGTTATAAGAACATTTTATATTTGAAAGAAAGATAAGGATAGAAATGTGAATTAGATTCGTTAATCTGTTGAATCATTTCTTTAAAAAGAGCTTCAATGGCCAGATAGTGCTAGAAAATAATGATAAAATATAGTCTCAAAAGAGAGTAACAGACCTTGTATTATTACAGAAGTTTTATGGAACGTTTGTAGAATACCATCAAGGTGGTCAATAGCTTTTGATTTGTTTTTCTTTAGGATTATTAAGATTTAGAGTTTATTGATTTTCATTTAAGAAAATGTTAGTTTCTCCATTTACATGGGGAACCTGATGTGTTTTCCCCGCTCAGACTGACCTTTGCGTGTTGGGTTTGGAGGCAGAACCGTGGCTGGGTTTGGGCATGTCTCTCTCACTTGGGGGTTGTTTGAGATTGGCGTTCAATGGTTTAGTGACGTCTGAGCCTTTTATGCTGTCACTCTCCAGCTGGAAATGGGGAGACGGCTCCGTGAGGAACGGCTGTTTTGATTACAGGGTCTAAGAAGTATGATTAAGGGGTGAATAGTTTTTTCTTAAGTTTTTCTTTTGACTTGGTAACTTTTGACTTTTGCCAGCAGAGATGAAATAGCTCTCTATAATTTTAAGCGGCTTTGGTAGGAAAGGAAGTGTTTTATCTGTGTCATAGGAGGGAATAAAATGATAACGTGACAAACTTGAGTTCTTTTAGTTTCCTTTTTTGTAAACAGGCCTGGCATTTTCCCCCAGATATTTTCAGTGTCTTTGGGTGAAAGAACATTCTACGTTAAGCACAAATGCCATTAGTGAATTTCAGGTTATTTATATGGAGTTTAGTTTAAGTTAGAAGACTGTTAATGCCTTTGAAGTAAGGTGTGTTTTATGGAATAAATGAAATGGAAGACGTTCTTACCATAACGAAAGCTAATTCTGTTTGAAAATCAAGCTGTTGAGGGAAAAGGAAGCTAAAATGAGATCTTTTTATATTATCTTTTAAAAGAGAAGACAGATTTATTTTTGTAATATTTTTAGGCAAAAGAATCTATTTTTAAAACAGTAGTACTTAGGAATTGGGGTGAAAAATGAAGGAAACTGTCAAATATAAACATTTCTCTTTGTACTTGATATAGATGAGAAATGAAGTGGGAGTTAGACAGTTTTTCCCCCCAAGTGGAAAATTTGCTCTTGCCTTCCAGAATGTGGGAAGGGAGAGGGTAATAGGACAGTGTGATTGTGGGTATGAAAACATTTCCATAAACCAAAAAAGAAGTGTGGCGTTACAGAGAGCGGTATTTATTACATTAATTATACAAGCCCGGGGAGGAGGATTCCCCCCCCCACCAGCCGCTCGGTGGTCTCGGCTTTCCGACAGCGCACTGTGCTTTCACGGCTGTTGCGCCACTGTGCATTTTCAACTTACGGTCAGGATCGTTTCCGCTGAACCGGGAGGGCTGACTCATAGTTTTCTAAAACACTGCTAATTCACTCTTACCTCTTCGAAATGTCCAGTTATTTCAGCCCTGGGTTCACCCTCAAGAGAAAGTATAAATCTTAGGTGATGCAGAGAAGTGGGAGAGCAGGGTGTGTGGCTAGATTTCTACAGAGAAGAGTTGCTCCTGCATCGGGAATGTCTTCTCAACTCTTGGAGGTTCCTCTCTGGGGTTTTCCAAGCCTTAACTCTGCTTTAGTAGTGTGGATAGGAGAAGATACGGGCGGTCTCCACCATTGACTAAATGATTTAATGCTGCTGCTGTATGTGAGCACCTGTGCGTTGATAAGTCAGGCAGCTCCCGGCTACGTGTAAACAGGAGAAGACAGTAAAAATTCTCTGTTGATCTTCCACGTACTCGTAACACCTGCCAGTTGCGCTGCTGGTCTGAACTGCCAGTCACTCAACAAGTTTTGTTTTGTGTGGTGGTCTTTTGTCATTTCTTGTGCTTGTGTCCTGGGCCTACCACCTGTATTTGAATCATCTTATGTTCCTTTTCTTTCTGAACCAGCTGCCCTCTGGGATGAACGATGTGAAACCGGATGATGTCTTTTGCTCGTCTCCATTATAAGGAGAGGGCAGATGACGTAAGTCCCATGTAGCTGTGAAGAAGGGATGGAGGGACTTAGGCGGAGCCCAGTTACCACTGGGGACTTCCAGAGCCTGGGTCTAAACTTTGGATAAGTGGTGGCATTAAAAAAACCACCTTTCAGGGGCTGGCCCGGTGGCACAGCAGTTAAGTTCACACGTTCCACTTCGGCAGCCCGGGGTTCACCGATTCAGATCCCGGGTTGAAACATGGCACCGCTTGGCAAGCCATGCTGTGGTAGGCGTCCCACATATAAAGTGAAGGAAGATGGGCACGGATGTTAGCTCAGGGCCAGTCTTCCTTAGCAAAAGGAGGAGGATTGGCAGCAGTTAGCTCAGGGCTAATCTTCCTTAAGAAGAAAGAAAAAACTTCCAAGCCCTTTCTACTCTGGTGGGGGAGCTTGGGGGGTAGTTCATGGTTCCATGTCTTGAGTTCTCTAAAAACGGTGATCTGTCTACAAACTTGGATCAACGTGGTTGGTAAAGATAGATCATAGGGTTGAATGCTTTGCTAATGGTGGTTTTATTGAGTGTTCTTTTGTAACTGCAACATGATACTTGAAAATAAAAGTGGTGACATTCAGGGATTATTCCTAAGTGGGTGGACTCTAAAGTGGATATATTATCTGACAGATGGATTTTTCATTCTCCATATTTTACAGTTTAAATGTTCAATTTCATTTCTTGGCCGGGGGTGGGGGCAGATTTTTTTCTTTTTCTTTTTTTTTAAGATTGACACCTAAGCTAACATCTGTTGCCAATCTTCTTTTCTTTCTTCTTCTTCTCCCAGTACATAGTTGTATATCTTGCCCCCCAGTACATAGTTGTATATTCTAGTTGGGAGTTCCTCTGGTTGTGCTGTGTGGGACGCCGCCTCAGCATGGCCTGATGAGTGGTGCCATGTCCATGCCCAGGATCCAAACCGGTAAAACCCTGGGCTGCCGAAGTAGAGCGCGTGAACTTAACCACTCAGCCACAGGGCTGGCCCCTCAATTTCATTTTAAAAAGAAAATCATAATCACAAACTTTTGCACTAGGTATGACTTCTCGTAGATATTTTCACATCGACGTCAGCTTAGAAGTGTTGATTTTTGTTTCGTCTGCTTTTTTTGTCTTGGCTGTAGTTTGGTGTTGGGGGTACACTGTTCCTGTGATGTCCTGCAGGCATCCGTCTGAGAGAACAGTGGACCACGGAGTCTTTTCTGTAAGCTCAGCAAACCATCTAGAGAAAAGTATGCGGGACTTCTTTAGACTTGTATTAACTGAGACATATGTGAATGGAAGGCGATTTATTCTTCAGCTCCTCTTGAACCATAGTGTTTATTTCATCTTCAACAATAGTTTTTCCCACCAAATTCTTAGAAGAGTTTGGACATATCCCAGAGGGAGTGAATATGTTGAGAGTGTCTTAGCAGCTGCTGATGGATTTGTAGTTTCTGTGAGTTTTCACAGGTATGGCTATTGTTGCCTGAGTAAAAATTCTACCTTGACCCTTGTATAGTTTCTTTTACTAGGAATGCCTGATCTTTTGCAGATTGTACCAGGAAAAAAGTCATTAAATACTTCAATAAAATGTGGAAGACAACTTCTCAGTGATTTAAAGCAGGTTTAAAGGAGGAAGGACATGGTAAATGTTGAAGAGCAGAGTCTAGGAATATGTATCTACAGATCACTTAGGCTAATTCTTCCATTGAAAGTTGCCCAAATCCGCTGAAACCTCGTCCCTTCTGACACTGATTGTTGCTTCCTAATCTCCTTACTTCCCTATTTTTCATTCTCCCTTTTCCCTTCCTTCTCTCCTTCTCTTCCTGGCTGCTGGCCTCCGTCTGCCGCAGAAGGAAGGAACAGGCCCAGAGAGATTCCCTCACTTCCTGAGGGTCTCAGAGCTAGCGAGTGCCAGAGCTGGGTCTAGGCCTGTCCTTCTGTTATAAAGCCAGTGTTCTGGTCCCTGACTTGTGGTGTGTTAGTTATTTGGCATTTATGGTGTAGAGGAGGGTGAGACATTGCCCGTCTTCAGGCAGCTGACAGGCTAGTAGGGAAGAAGAGACAAGTACACACACATGGTAGCTCATACTAGAAAATAAGAAAATCATAAGGTGGAGTGCTCTGGGGGTCCAGGGAGGAGAAAGATCTCTCTCACAGTGGAGGTTTTATCTGATCCTGACAATCGCTTGTCCTCTGCAGGTGGGATGAAGGGCCCTTTTTAAAGACCCCAAGCCTTTCATGTGTTTCTACGTCGTTCATCTTTAGTAATGGCTGTGACCGTCCATTTTCCTAAAACCCTCCATCTTCCTACCATCCGGGGTTTTGTGGACATTAATGGGAGCACTTCTTCGTCAAGTGTTATCCACCGTGATCCAGCCCAGGTGTAAGAGAGAGGACCTTCTTTCTCGCGGGCTCTGTCACGTCCTTGGGTCCATGTTGTCACACGTGAGGAGTGATTCCACGGAAGGGCCTGTCTCAGCTGCCGCAGCTACATGCACAGCTCTGTTGGATGAGTGGTAGTTAGGAAACAGCTGTGTGTTACCTTAACCACTAAACCACTGAACCAGGAGGAAGACGGAGGGGATGCTGTACTTTTCTGCCGGGAGAGTATTTTTTAACCTAACATAATAAAATTAGGATTAGATAAAAACTGATGGAATCAGCTGATGGAATCAGCTACTTAGGGGTTTTTTTAAATCTTAGGTAGATCTTTATTAGCTGTAGATATCCTTTGGTGGATTGGAATGCTCATTTTTTCTATGGTTGAAATGAAATCTGTAGTTGGTTTTTTGATTGTAATATATTTCTTTTAATGTGATACCCCAAATCTGATGTTGAGTATAATAGTGATAATTTTGCCAGTAGAATTAAATGCTGTCAAGATCAAAATATGTTTGGAAGTAGCTTTTTGTGAAGACAGTATCATGAACCCAGTGATAAATGACATATTTTCTAGTTGTTACACCAAAACCTGCTTTTCATACTGTAACAGTTTTGAGCAACTCCATTTGTGTTAGAGAGGTGCCACGCGGGTAATGCTGCACAGCGTTTTGAAGGAATTACCTTGAAGCTATAATTATCAAGGCTTTATCTGTCTTCACTTTGACTCAGAGTTCTGTGGTTATAATAAGTGCAGTTATTGACTTCTTTCTTGGTGATCATCACTATGTTCATGTAAATCCTAGAGGGATATTTGTCTCATCATTACAAAATGTTAATTGCTGATGGAATTATTTTCTGTTTGTTTAACAGAACATCTGATCAAATTCATGACCATGGGGGATATGAAGACCCCGGACTTTGATGACCTCCTGGCAGCATTTGACATCCCAGATATGGTCGATCCCAAAGCAGCTATTGAGTCTGGACACGATGACCAGGAAAGCCACATCAAGCAGAACGCTCATGGAGATGACGACTCCCACACACCATCCTCTTCTGACGTTGGCGTCAGTGTTATTGTGAAGAATGTTCGGAACATTGATTCCTCCGAGGGCACAGAGAAAGATGGCCACAATCCCACAGGCAATGGCTTACATAATGGGTTTCTCACAGCGTCTTCTCTTGACAGTTATAGTAAAGATGGATCGAAGTCCTTGAAAGGAGATGTGCCTACCTCAGAGGTGACTTTAAAAGACTCAACTTTCAGCCAGTTTAGCCCCATTTCAAGTGCTGAGGAGTTTGATGACGATGAGAAGATAGAGGTGGATGACCCCCCTGATAAAGAGGACTTGCGTTCAAGTTTTAGATCGAATGTGTTGACGGGGTCAGTGCCCCAACAGGACTATGAGAAACTAAAAGCACTTGGAGGGGAAAATTTAAGCAAAACTGGAATCTCTACTTCAGGCAATATAGATAAAAGCAAAGTTGTGAAGAGAGAAACAGAAACAAATTCTATAAATCTGAGTGTTTATGAACCTTTTAAAGTCAGAAAAGTGGAGGATAAATTGAAGGAAAACTCTGAAAAGGTGCTTGAAAACAGGGTCCACGAGGGGAAGCTGAGCTCCGAGAAGAATGACACCACCCTTGGTGGGGTCGCGCCATCAAGGACAAAGCCATCCTCCAAGCTTTCCTCATGTATAGCTGCCATTGCAGCACTGAGTGCTAAAAAGGCTGCTTCAGACTCCTGTAAAGACCCGGTGACCAATTCACGGGAATCCTCTCCGTTACCAAAAGAAGTAAATGATAGTCCTAGAGCCATTGAGAAGTCTCCTGAATCCCAGAGTCTCATCGATGGGACGAAAAAAGCATCCCTGAAGCAGCCAGATAGTCCCAGGAGCATTTCAAGTGAAAACAGTAGCAAGGGATCGCCGTCCTCTCCCGCAGGATCAACACCAGCAATTCCCAAAGTCCGCATAAAAACCATTAAGACGTCTTCTGGGGAAATAAAGAGAACCGTGACAAGGGTATTGCCAGAAGTTGATCTTGACTCTGGGAAAAAGCCTTCTGAGCAGACGGGGTCCATGATGGCGTCTGTGACGTCACTTCTGTCGTCTCCAACGTCGGCTGCCGTCCTTTCCTCCCCACCTAGAGCGCCCCTCCAGTCGGCGGTCGTCACCAACGCAGTTGCCCCTGCAGAGCTGACCCCCAAACAGGTGACCATCAAGCCTGTGGCAACTGCCTTCCTCCCAGTGTCGGCCGTGAAGACGGCGGGATCTCAAGTCATTAATTTGAAGCTCGCTAACAACACGACGGTCAAAGCCACGGTCATATCTGCTGCCTCTGTGCAGAGTGCCAGCAGTGCCATCATTAAAGCTGCCAACGCCATCCAGCAGCAAACTGTCGTGGTGCCGGCATCCAGCCTGGCCAATGCCAAACTCGTGCCAAAGACTGTGCACCTCGCCAACCTTAACCTTCTGCCTCAGGGCGCCCAGGCCACCTCTGAGCTCCGCCAAGTGCTAACCAAACCTCAGCAGCAAATAAAGCAGGCAATAATCAATGCAGCAGCCTCACAACCACCCAAAAAGGTGTCTCGAGTCCAGGTGGTGTCCTCCTTGCAGAGTTCTGTGGTGGAAGCTTTCAACAAGGTGCTGAGTAGCGTCAACCCAGTCCCAGTTTACATCCCCAACCTCAGTCCCCCTGCCAACGCGGGCATCACGTTACCGACCCGCGGGTACAAGTGCTTGGAGTGCGGCGACTCCTTCGCTCTGGAGAAGAGCCTGACTCAACACTACGACAGACGCAGCGTGCGCATTGAAGTAACGTGCAACCACTGTACCAAGAACCTCGTTTTTTACAACAAATGCAGTCTCCTTTCCCACGCCCGTGGGCACAAGGAAAAGGGAGTCGTGATGCAGTGCTCCCACTTGATTTTAAAGCCAGTCCCAGCAGATCAAATGATTGTTTCTCCGTCAAGCAATACTTCGGCTTCATCTTCCGCTCTTCCGAGCTCTGTGGGAGCCAGCACACACACTGTCACAAAAATTCAGTCTGGCATAACGGGGACAGTCATATCGGCTCCTTCCAGCACACCCATCATTCCAGCTATGCCTCTAGATGAAGACCCATCCAAGCTCTGCAGGCATAGTCTGAAATGTTTGGAGTGTAATGAAGTTTTCCAGGATGAGACGTCACTGGCTACTCATTTCCAGCAGGCTGCAGACACGAGTGGACAAGTAGAGTATCACTTACGTTTCGGTGTTTTGGTGGTGAATCTGTAGACATGCGTGCTCTCTTTGATGCCCTTGATTTTAGCAGTGGGAGCTCAGTTAAATGGGGGGATGTGTGTGTGTGTGTCTCTCTCACATATGAGAGAGCAATGATTGTTTTCATAGAATAGAACAATGTTGAAACATGAGTCTTACTTAAAAAACAACTTTTGGAGAAGGTGATTCTTTTAGACAGAAAGAAACTGTGAGTTATGGCACCTTAGATTTAGGGTAAGTAGAGTTCTTAATTGCCGGATCATTGGAATATATGTCAGAAGTCTGAGATCTAGCTAATTACAGCATCATCTCGTTGCATTAAGTGTTCAAGTCAGGCTGCATCACCAACGTTCTTGAGTTATTAGCGACAATTTTGGGATTTTAAAAATTCCCGTTGTTATTGATAATTACTATTCTTTATAGTTAAACACACCTAATTGGTACCCACTTTTATGACTTGCGTGCTTGCTTAAGATGTCGGTCCAGGAGTATTTTCAGTAATATTCTTTACTGTGATGAATTTAAGCTACAATTGGAAAACCCATCTCCATTTAAAAAGAATTTTTGTTTTTTGGGGTGAAGTGTAGGTTGATGTTGGGGAAATACATTTCACAGTGGGCATCAGTAAGCGCTTCTATTTCTATCATCTGCTTCTCTCCACAAGGCAGCTTTTGGCCAGGGAGTAAATGTGTTCTACTAATATAGGATGCCTATCATTTGGAAGTAACTGGACATGTTGAATGAAACTAATTCAGGCTAGAGAGACCACATGATTTATCGTCCAGACCAGAAAACGTGTGAAATTGGAAAGGGGCACTACTTTGAGCTAATATACTCTGGCTCAAACTTCTGTTTTATGAAGCCCCAGGGGTAAACTGATCTTTCCTTTATTTGCCTCCAGTATCTTGTTAAGTAGGAGGTTTATGCTCTGCTTCAGACGTCTAGAACTGTCACCGTGATCAGTTAGTTCCCCAAGGGCGACTACTGAATTATGTTCTTTGAAGATTTTGAGTTTGGGGAATAAAAGATCAAGAATACCTCACTATTGTTTTTCTCTGGGTTTTCAGTTTAGTGGAAATGCAAATGATAAAGAGTTTTGGGAGCATTCTTGCCTCACTGGATGTGAGATGTTCTGTTGGCTCGGACAGTAGAACACTCAAGGAGAGAGAAGCGGCTGGCTGGTTCAAGAAGCCAGTGATTGGCATAGCTCTTCCAGCGTCTGCTAGCGATAGTGTGTGGGTTCTGTCTGGGTCCCTTCTTATCTTGTCACCCCTCCATCAAAAGGATAGTATTTCATTCCCTCTTAAAAGGATGCAGTTGGAAAAAAAGCCATTTCTTCCCTTCTGTTTGTTCTCTGGGCTTGTTTCTATACCTGCTGGTATTTTGGGGCGGGGGGTGGTGGTGGTAGACTGTGTCCTGGCTTTGGTGTTCTCACCACCCGCTCCTGGCTCACGTGTGCTGGTCGGTATCTGGCATCTGGCTGCCCTCAGATACGTCTGTGCTCTTTGAAATCCCTTCTTCTCTAGGAAGGAAGAAGGACATGGGCGGAAAGGTAGGAATTTTCTTTCTTCCCTGTATTCTGGTTTTTGTTTTCTGTTAACCTTTTAGGCTCAGCAGCCAAACTTGGGTCCACCAAGGGCGAAGCTCTTCTCCGCAGGGAGGCCGATTAGCATCTCTTGTTGTGTGTGCACTTGCTTTGCCTTGATCTTTTGTATTTTGCTGGGACAAGTATATAGCGAGACTCACCTTTTTCCTCTGAAAGAATGTACCTTAACTTTGGGGCCAAATAGACACTAAGCCGCACATTCACCCTCTATTTTATTTCCTAGCTGAGTGTCCACTCAGCTCGCTGAGAAGAGTATATTCATGGAGCTTCGGCTGCCCGCATAGCCAGACACCACCAGGCTGGCAACAGAAACAGGCCCCATGGTACGCCCTTCCTGTTCCTCATTTCCCCTTCTCTTATTGAAATCCTTGCCCAGAACACCCCCCTCCGCAATTTCCCATTCCTCTCGCACTGACCCAGAGGGTTCTGGTGCAGACCCAGGTGGGCAGGCTGGCCTCTGGCTCAGCAGCCCAGGCTGCACGTGGTCAGAGGAGAGGCTGCCACTTCTTCAGCTCTCTCAGTTTAGTTAACCCCCCGCAAGGCTCTTCCACCGTCCCAGAGGCCGGTAGGATCCTTATGGCTATTGCTGTGCTAGCCTCATATGTAGTGGAAGCCAGAGTGGTCCTCCCTGACGGTCCTCACCTGGCGTGGCATCAGGTAGTGGTGGGAGTGGGAGGTGGGGCTGAAGACAGGAGGGACAGAAGAGAAGAGGAAAAATTCTTCATCCTCTCGAGTTTGCCCTTCACACGACCGTTGGCCAGTTTACAATTTGTGAACTTAAATTTGATTGAGGAAAAAACCCACCTTTATAAACTATTTCCTCTCTGAGAATGGCATTTATAAAATTTATAAGTTTATAAGATTTAGAAGTTGAACTAATGCCACCTCAGGTACCAGATTCTTTCCGTAGCCCCTTCTTTCCTCTGTAGTCCCCTGCATTCCATGTATTTAAAACTTCTACTTTACAGTTCTCTTTTGTCTTCCACATTTTTGCTAATTCCCTGGCGAACTGAGAAAAAGTAGACCACCTTGCATTTGTAACATCCGGCTCTGGCTGTTCTTTCTAGAGTGGGAACACAGGGCCGTTGAAGCCCTGTGTGGCTTTTCTGAGGTCTGCCCGGGGCAGGGTCACTAGTCTGCACAGTCTTAGAGAAGCATCCACAGCGGATTCCTGAGTTGACCTTGCTGCTGAAGGTCAATACTGAAGGTTAAAGGGTGTGACCTCAGGACCTTAGCAAGACTGACCGGTCCACCACCGCTTGCTCATTGCCTTTCAGCTTTTGAGTTTACAAGGCCCAGAGGAAGGCGTATTACTGCACTGCGGCAGGACTGCTCTCCCCTTCCTTCCTCCTGCCCACCTGCTACTTACAGTTACCATGATAATTTTAAATTGACCTGATAACGCTGGAAGTGTCCCGTGCTGATGTTCTGGGTCTTCCTTCTCAAATCATTCAACTTTTAAAATTAAACTTTTTATTTGGAGATAATTTTAGATTCGTGTAGGAAATAATACATAGAAATCCTGTGCACCCTTTACCCAGTTTCCTCAATGTAACATCTTGCAAAACTGGAACAGTGTCATAACCAGGATGTTGACATTGATGCAGTCAATATATAGAACATTTCCATCACCACAAGCGTCGCTCATAGTGCCTTCTTAGAACCACCTCCACCTCCTTCTCACCCCACCCCTGGCAACCACTAATCTGTTCTCCATTCCTATAACTTGTCATTTCAGGAATGTTATATAAATGGAATCATACCATGTATAACCTTTGAGATTGGCTTTTTTCACTCAGCATGTAACTGCCTGAGATTCATCCAGGTCCTTGCGTATATCAGTGGT
Source organism: Equus quagga (assembly GCF_021613505.1). NCBI lineage: Eukaryota > Metazoa > Chordata > Mammalia > Perissodactyla > Equidae > Equus > Equus quagga. The sequence continues at coordinate 18,049,192 of NC_060275.1, read as the reverse complement.
TTGTTCCTTTTTATTGCTGAGTAGTATTCCATTGTATGGTTGTACTACAGGCTGTTTAACCATTCAGTCGTTGAAGGATGTCTGCATTGTCTTCAGTTTGGGACTATCATGCATCACGCTGTTATAAACATTTGTGTACAGGTTTTTGTGTGAACGTGTTTTTATTTCTCAGGGATAAATGCCCAGGTGTGCAATTGCTGGCTCATATGGTAGTTGCATACTTATATTCTTAAACTCCTTTCCAGAGTGGCTCTGCAGTTTTCCATTCCACTAGTAATATATGAGTGATCCAGCTTCTCTGCGTTCTCGCCAGCGTTTGGTGGTGGTGTCATTTTTTGTTTTAGCCATTCTCAGGTGTGTGGTGATACCTTGTGGTTTTAGTTTGTGTTTCCCCAACAGCTGATGATGTTGGACGTCTTTTCACATGTTCATTTGCCACCTTTACATCCTTTTTGGTGAAACATTGCTTTATGTCTCCTGCCCATTTCCTAATTCGATTTTTTTTTTTTTTTTTACTGTTGAGTTTTAAGTGTTCTTGATATATTCTAGATACTAGTCCTTTGTTGGATATGTGGTTGCAAGTCTTTTTCTCCCAGTCTGTGGCTTGTCTTTTCATCTCTTAACAGGTCTTTGGCAGAGCAAAAGTTTAATTTTGGTGAAGTCCAGTTTATCAGTTTACCCTGTTATATCTTGTGCTTTTGGTGTCATGTCTAAGAGCTCTTTCCTCTAGATCCTGAAAACGTTTTCCTATGTTTTTTCTAAAAGGTTTATAGTTTTATGGTTTACATTTTGGGTTAATTTTTGTATAAGGTGTGAGACTTGGGTTGAAGTTTATTATTATTTTTTTTTGCCGTGCACGTCCACTTCCTCCAACACCGTTTGTCCAAAAGGCTGTCTTTCGTCCATTGAGTTGCCTTTGTCAAATATCAGGTGGGCGTATTTGTGTGGGGCTATTTCTGGGTTCTCTGTTCTGTTCCATTGATCTGCATGTCCACCTGCTCAAGTACCACACATCTTGATTACTGTAACTCTGGAATGTCTTGAAATCTGGTAGACGAATTCCTCCAACTTTATTCTTTTTTTTTTTTTCTTTCCCACATGATATGCTTTCCTTCACTTCAAGAGTGTTATTTTGGGTATTTGAAGAAGCAAGATGGAATGTCAACATTTGCCAGTTTGATTAAGAAAGCTTGTATTCTTTTTTTTTTTTTTTTTAAGATTGGCACCTGGGCTAACAACTGTTGCCAATTTTTTTTCCGCTTTATCTCCCCAAACCCCCCCTGTACATAGTTGTATATCTTAGTTGCCAGTCCTTCTAGTTGTGGGATGTGGGATGCCACCTCAACGTGGCCTGATGAGCGGTGCCATGTCCACGCCCAGGATCTGAACCCTGGGCCGCCTCAGTGGAGTGGGCAAACTTAACCACTCGGCCACGGAGCCGGCCCCCAACTTTATTCTTTTTTCTCAAAATTGTTTTTAGCTATTCTAATTCCTTTCTATATAAATTTTAGAATAGTTTTGTCTGTATCTACTAAAAGTCTTACTAGGATTCTGATAGGGATTACATTAAACTTTGTATTAATTTGGGGGAGAATTGATATCTTTACTATGTTGAGTGTTTATTTCATTAACACAGAATGTCTGTTTATTTAGATCTTCTTTTCTCATTTTGTAGTTTTCACCATAGAAGTTTGGTATATATTTTGTTAGCTAACTCTCCCCTCTCCTCCCTTCCTTTTTTTCCTTTCTAGCAGTTGTAGATGATATTGTATTTTTCAGTCTTCACATGTTCATTCCTCATATATAGCAATACAGTTAATTTTTGTGTATTTATCATGTATCCCTTGACTTTATTAAACTCATTTATTGGATTTAGGGTTTTTTGGTTGGTGGATTATGTTGATTTTTTCAGATGTTGAACCAGCCTTGCATCTCTGGAATGAATCCTACTTTATCCGACTGTATAATTTTTTTTTTTTTCCTAAGGAAGATTCATGCTGAGCTAACATCTGTTGCCAATCTTCCTCTTTTTTTTGCTTGAGGAAGATTGGCCCTGAGGTAACATGTGTGCCAGTCCTCCCCTACTTTATATGTGGGTTGCCACCATAGCATGGCCATCAAGTGGTATAGGTCCATAACTGTGATCTGAACCCACAAACCCGGGCCGGTGAAGCAGAGTGTGTGAATTTAACCACTATGCCACAGGCTGGTCCCTGTGTAATCTTTTTATACATTGTGAATTATATTTGCTCATATTTTATTAAGGAGTTTAGTATCTATATTCATATAGCTTTCTTTTTTTTGTACGGTCTTTGGTTTTGGGTAGATTAATGGTAGCTTTCTATAATGAATGAGAAGTGTTCCTTCCTTTTCTATTTGCTGGAAGAGACTGTATAATTGGTGTTAGTGTATCTTTAAGTGTTTGGTAGCATTCTCCAGTGAAACCATCTGGGCCTGGCGATTTCTTTAAACACCCGCTAGGCTGGTGGAGGGACTCATCATTTGGTAGAGGTGAAAGTCCCACTTCTCTGCTGGCCTCTGACACCGGTTGGGCAGGGGTGTTGGGACACGTTATTACAGCCTGTAGGGGGTAGAGATCTGGGCTCCACTCAGACTTGGCATGGTTGGCGTGGGGCCAGCGTTTCCTATGGTGTTTGTTTTGCTCGAGTAGAGCAGTAATTGTCTACGAGTTTTCTCTTTTGCTGGCCTCCCCCTTTCCTGGTCCTTTGGCTGGAGATAGCGGGCTTCTGTTGGGGAAGCTTGTCTACCCATGGGTGTTTCTGGGTTGCCAGTTTCTTCAGCTCCAAATTTGGGCTGTATGAGGCAAAAAGAGATCCAGAGAACTCATTGCTGTGTCGTTCCTGAGGTCCCTAGGCAGCCTGCCCTCCTCTCTCTACCTTTCAGGCCCTTTTTATGTTTGTTTTATATATAGCACTCAGGATTTTTAGTTGTACTTCGTGGGAGGAATAGGGAAAGGTACTTCTTTTCCATTTTCCTGGAAGTAAAAGCTTCATGCTGCTTGTTTACACACCTGAGTGTAGCTGTTCTTTCTTCAAGGAGAGATTCCCTGATTATACTGCCAGCCTCTTCCTGAGGCTTCCAGCCTGTGCGTCTCAGTTGTTTCTGGAACTAGGCTTCCTGGGAGCACAGCGTTCCTGTGGCTGCCCGAGTCCTCTCCTCGTCTCCTTTCCCGCCCAGTGCAAATGTCCTTTTTCTTAGCCCCGCCTGTAAAAGCTGTTAGGAATGGGGTGAGTCTCTTCTTTTCCCTTTCACGTCAGTTGAGTCCAGCCTCCTAAGGCCTCAGCCTTTCTCTTGAGAGCAACCTTTTCTTGGTTTAGGCCAGTCACCATCTTCCTTCTCCTTTTGTTTTTCATTTTCTCCCCATTTATATCTTGACTCCTGTTTATGGTTCGAATGGATGCATTTCTAAGTTTTCCAAGGCTGCTTGTTTGAACCCAGCAAAGGATCTCTTTTTCTGTTAAGACCGTCCGCGGCTGTGCCGCTGCATCTCTTTCCATCTCCCCATAAATGCGCGTTTAGCTTCTTGAGACTTTGCCAGTATGTGATGGGATAAAGTAAGGTTTTGGTGGCTTTTGCTGAAGTCTACCTTGCCAGTTATTCCTCCTGTTAGAAATGTTCTGTGGACAGTCTATACAAAAGTGACAATTGTCACAGAGAGTCAAAGTGCCACTTCCTTGTTAACTGGCCCCGTGCTCAGCAGTCTCCCTAGTGCAGGTCTCTGGAAGGAGCTTGGAATACATGGGCTTAAGGCTCTCTTCATCCTGCTCTCCCCAAGCCTGAATCCGAGTCATGGAGTTCTGTCACGCTCTGCTGCGTGATATGGGAGAGGACCCTGGGCCTGCTTAGGCTCAGGTCAGACTGCCCTGCCTGATCTGCCCACCCCGCAGAGGAATGAGCAGCTCAGGGAGAGGGTGGATGGCAGAGCATCTTTAATGGGTCATTCACCTTCCCAGCCACACAGGGCCAAGCAGTGCAATAAAAATGCAGCACGTGGGACTTTTCACGCCGGTAAATCTGCCCTGGCTGGGGGTTTGTATTCCAACCTCTCTGCTTCATAATCCCTGCTTTGGGGCACATTGAGAAAAGGAGTAGATGGAGGGGCTGGAGAAGCTTTCCTCCTCTCCATGAAGTATTTAATAATTGATATTTAAATGTATCGGAATGTCATTGCTTCACCTCTCAGAAAAACCATGACTAAATTTAGCCAATTCAGTTTGGAAGTGCACACTGTAACCTCTTAATTGGTAAAATCAGTCTTCTTCCTGTAGAATCTCCGTCAGCCATATAGATTCAGAGAATGTTACAGATCTTTGGTCAACCCCTTTATTTTACAACTGAAGAAACAATTAGAGGCAGACTCAGGACTCAAGGCAGGGTTTCTTTTCTGCTGGTTCATTATTCTTTCCCGTTTGTCGGCTGATATCCTAAGATACAGATGCATAGGATTTTGCAGTTGCAGGGAGCTCAGACTCGTGTGAGAATGGACCCCAGAGTTGCAGCCAGCTCAGCTGCAGCAGTGCAGATAAGGTGGCTAACCTGCAGGGCTCCTCACCTTTAGGGATTGCTGATTCAGTTTAATTTTAGGAACTTTCTGGGCATCGTTAACACAATATACCAAGTATATTAAGTTATTTTGAGCGGCCCCAGCCAGCTTTCAGCTCTAGCCATACTCTGCTCAAGCAGCTTCTTCTGGAAACCATGGAGCCCACCTCACTTCTCTCACCCACCCGAAATATTATTAGCTGGAATATTATTATCCTCTCATTCAAAGAGAGAAATGTGGGAGTAAATACAGTCTATGCGCATGAATATATATGCATCTATATTAAACTAAAGATAAGATCTTTATCCAACGTGATTCCCCAATGACTGAATTCTCTCATTTCAGTAATTGCAAAATATGGAAGGTTGTTGGTTTGGGGCTATAGCCGAAACTGACTCCCGCTTTCTGGGTGGGTGAGACGCCTCAGCCAATGGAAATGGCTGAGTGTGAAATTGTATAGCTGGTCAGTGGTTGGGGGTGGGTGGGGCGGGGAGGGGAAAGGCTCCAGAGCCCCATGGGGCCATAGAGGACCGCCCTGCCACACAGAACTCTTCTCCTCTCCAAGAACTGGCATGAGAGAGGTTGGTAATGAAATGTTGGTGTTTAGGTGACCCTATTACTCTAAGACATTTTTCATAGTCTTTGCAATGAGAGATTTCTTTCGTAAAGAATACCTGATAAAATCTCTTCTTAATTGAATAATTTTGATACTTATTTGAGTTAACCTCGTAGTAACAAAGCCCCTTCACCCACCAACATGTCCGTAATTCTTTATATAGTTAAAACATAACAGACAGGAAGGAAGGAAGAATATATAAGTAATTCATTGTGAATTTTATATGTATCGTGAAGGATATTTGTTAACATAGCTTGTTGAGAGATAAGGTGAAAATTTTTTCAGCTTTTAGGGAACACGTACTTTGTCTCCTTTTCCGATTTTCTTTTTAATTTTTGTTGCTGTTTTTCCTTATTATAAAAGTGGTATAACCACATTAGATAAAAGAGAAGCTGTAGAGGGAGGGGAAATCGTCACCTATAATCTGAACAGAGTGGTCATCACTGGCCTTCGGGTGTGTTTGCTGCTGGTCCTACCCTGTGTAAGTGTGTTTGTTCATCCTTACAACCCCCACCCCACTCCTCTCTCGGCCGCTCCATCACAGAGCCCAGCTCCAATGCTGGTTCTTCCACTTCATCACTGTGGGGCCTTGGCAAGTTTCTTAACTTCTCTAAAACCTCATTTCCTCATCTGTAAAATGGAGATAATACTACCTACTTAATAGATTATTGTGAGAATTAAGTGAGATGATCTACTGAAATTTATTCGTTTATTAAAAGTAAGTAGTTCAGCACTTGGCTCCTGGTGGTGCAGTGCCAATACATAGATATATATACACTATAAATAAAATGTTTTTGACTTTAGTAGTATGGAAAATACTGGTTTTATTCCTAAGTAAGTGCAAGATATTTTAAGATGCCTGTGAAAATTCAGATATAATTCACTGCCTGGACTTAATGACTATGTGGTGAAAGTAAACAGAGAACTTGAGTTCAAAGAAACAGACGATTACCTGTGATAATGTAGATGTCAACAGGATCTTATAATTAATGAATCTGTTGATTGGTTTTCCTTGCTGTGGCTTGCTTTAACCTCTGGAATATGTGTTATTAGAAAAGGAATACTATTTTTTAATGATGCTAACCTCATCAAAGCTGCCTGTAATGTTCTTATTTTGTGATTGTAATAAACATTTTATGGGATAAAATTTGTATTTTAGTCCTTTCAGGAGAAAACCAAGGAAGAATTTTCAAGTGAGTTTCAGATTTTTTTTTAGTCTAAGTTGCTCAGAAATTTAAACCTTAATTTTTGGGCTTTATTCAGAAGCTAAAAGAATAAGAAGACTTTTTAAAATTTTGTAGTTTTGTTGTCAATATAAAAGATCATTTTAAATCTTATCTAGAGTCTATATTTTGAGGCTTTCTTTAACTGACTTTAATACGAATCATACATTTTAGAAGCTAGTAGGTACTTGTTGCAGGAAAGTCCACAGAGTATTCAAACACATTTTATCCTGTGCTGTGTTAGGGTTAGTTTCGGAATGGAAGTAATAAGTCCTCAGTTTATATTTACTTCAAGTGTTTTGTTTTTGTGTGTTAAAAATATGCCATGTTCAGTGCTTTCATGTTAGAGGCTGAAAAATAGTGTGTTTCAGTTTTTGCTGGTGAGTTAACGATGGCGAGCCTTTGCCAAAGAGGATTTCAGTCTTAATTTTATTTTATATGTGATTAGATTTTAAGCTCTATAAAGTTTCAATTTAATATCTAAATTTATGTATCTGAACTGGAGTTCATTGGTTTTAATTATAAATCACATAATGGCCATTTCATCCATTTAAAGACTAATTTAAGTGCAAAAAAGAACAACTAATTGCTGTGGCCATTCTTTTGCATTCCAGTATTTCAGATTTCAGATGACTGAAGTGACTGGAAAAGGAAACTAGATTCGCCTCTAATTAATTTTTAGTATTTTGAAGAAAGTTTTTTCTGAGTTCTGGGAACTGTGACTGCTGTCAAGGTAGATGCCCATAAACTTGTAATTATACATTAAAATTGACTTGCTAATGTAATTTGCAGGAATTCCTCTTCTGATACCTCTTTTTGATTAAACGAAATGCAAAAGGTAGCAAAATTGGAACTCTACCTGAAGCTGACATTCTCTTTACCTAATCCTTGAGGATGAGCCTGAGTATATAGTTCATGTTATTTTTATTTCACAGGGTAAGGAGTGTCACATGGAACATTTAACTTTCAAGTTTGCTTTTTCCTTAGGATTAGAATCCATTATAGTAGTATTTGAAGTCACAATGTATGGTTATTTTGAGGTTTCTTAACGAAGAGTCTTTGCGTATTAGAAAATAACTTCGTAGGACCAACCCTGTTTCCCGCTTTGGTTTATTTAGAAGACTTGCACCATCTGCCAGATGCTGCTTCCCAACCAGTGCAGTTACGCATCCCACCAGAGAATCCATCAGCACAAATCTCCCTACACCTGCCCTGAGTGCGGGGCCATCTGCAGGTCGGTGCACTTCCAGACCCACGTCACCAAGAACTGTCTGCACTACACGAGGAGAGTTGGGTTTCGGTCAGTATATCCTTCCCCTACGTGCAAGTAAAACTTGTTCACTTAGAACCACACGTTGTTTTGAATGGTCTGTGCACAGTCTTAAGGGTAATACAGTGATACCTCGATTAACAGATCTCTGGGAACATAGGTCGTCTGTAGCAGCGTTGGTCTGTTTATATACCTGTGGTCCACACAAAGCTGAGGGCAAATGGAGCCCATCTTTCTAGGCAAAACTGTGCACATGGCAATGTTTGGCTTTGATGAACTGTTAGAGCTTTTTCTTTCTGCCCCCTTTCTAGCAATCTTCTGTTGTCATGCTCTCTGAATTTTAACCCTTGTAAGGATACCATGCATTTCTGTACCTCTTAATACTTCTCTAATCAAACAGAAAGGGTGCGATGCTTGCTTTTTTTTGTCATGTTGAAGCATCAAGTGTGTGTCCTTATCTAACTTCGCTCTTTGTGCAAGAGTCTTCCTCCCCAAATAACCTGCCCTTATTCCTTCTCCATCACCTGTGTCCAGGCTTCTCCCTCGTCTCTACACGTCTTAAGTATGACCCCTTTTACTACTCTCTAAGAGTCTCAGATGTGTCTTTTCCACTATCTGGGAAATCTAATGTTTGTTTAGCTAGAACTGAGCGATGACGTTCTTGAACTTTATCCTCCACTTTGTGACCATTTGAAATGCATTCTTATGCCTTTTATATTTTGACCCAATGACAGTCCACCAAGAAAACATGTCATTGGTACGTAGTGTCTTTGTTAATAGAGGTATTACTGTATTGTGTATTTATCTTAAAATAAGTGTTTGGTTGCTTGGTAACTTTAATGTTAGACTATTAATACACAGTAATTTTTTTTTTAGCTGGAACACAGTTATGATGTTTTGTAAAAATGAGGTCCAGTTGGTATGATTTGATGGTTTTATGTCATTTAAATTTAGATTATGGCATCACCAATTCCAAGGTGGCTCTGTCCCTTTTTGTAACACTAAGAAAGATTTATTTCACATCTTTATCTCATGCGTCCAAATCTGTGATGCACAAATGCTTAACGGATTGGGATCTCCCCTAGTAGAAAACTTTTGGTTTGGAAATTAAGAAACCAGTTTTTTGTACCAGTTCTGCTGTTAATTGGATGGTAATTCATGTGTTCTCTGTGCCATGGTGCCTTGTCTATAAAAGAGTGTGATGCCTATTTCCTTCTCCACTGGGATGGTACGGAGTAAAACAGGATAATCAGAATGCATGCTCCTAGTGCTTAGGAGGAAACTTACACACGTTGAAGGTGCCTTTGATTTCATAAAATACATACACAATGATGCTTTGGTTCTTAGCCCATATTTTGAAACTGTTATTACTGGATTTTTTGTTTATAATAGAAAGCAGTTCTACAGCATTTTCTGAGTGCAGTTCTTTTAACTGATGCCAAACTTTCCTCAAACGTTTACTTTATTTTTCTGATATAATGAAAGTAAACTTAGGTTGGAATGAATAAAGGAATTAAGACTTCTGCAATTCTAGCTGTTCACGGTCTTTTCTAAATTAAAACTGAAACTCTGCAGGCCAGCTAAAGTAATCAGCTCACTTGGAAAAGCCCATCCCTTGCTTGCTTTTTTTTTTTTTTGGCTCCATTCACGGACTTGCCTAAATTTGGTGCTTTGAATTTTTACTGAAATTTTTGTGTTTAGAATAGATTTTTTTCCTGTGGGCTTGAGACTTAAAAGAGCTATAAAAATAATGTGTTTGTGTATTTTGAAGTTTAGTTCGTGTTTACCTTTTTACATGATAGAAAAAAATTTGGCCATAATGTTTTTTCCTACTGTTTCAAATAATGGTCCAGTCTAATTTTTAACTGGGCCCTAGCAGCCTGTTGGCCTTGTAGGTCTTCCCTTCCTTTCGGGGGCTTTAGTTTTTTCAATTTTTTCTTTTTCTTTTTTTTTCTTTTTTTTTGAGCCGGAGTGTCCCTCTGGCATTGCCCCCATGTCTTACTCTGTCTCTTCCTTAGTCAGTGTACCTCTTTCTCTTCGTGATCATATTGCATCTCCCAGATATTGAGGGATCACTTCTAGCTTCTGGTTAATTTGGTGAAAGTCAAATATTTCTCTGAAGTTTCCTGCTTCGCAATCCCATTTTATCTGCATCTAGAAAGGATTATAGGATGGCTGGTATACCGCGAACATGTTTTTAAAAATTAAAAAAAACTCTTGATCGGTACCCATAACACAAAAGACTTCAGGTATATTAAATACTTATTAATAGACTGGGGTTTTAGTAGCATTAGGATGCTGTGTGAACCCTTCAAATTCTGCCTTCTAATTGTCTGTCTTATTTGCATTCTCTGTGGACTTCTGTTGCTCCTGAACTTTTTTTTCCACTTGTAGGCAGATCTTTTACAACTTTCTCTTAAGTTCTTTTCAGACTCTCTGCTTTCTTTCATCACCTTCAGGAGGGTTTTCCCTTGGCCTCTGTGATGCGCTTTGCACCCAGTAGCCCCCTCCTTCATCAACTGTAGATGCTTTGACTTCCTGTTTATTTTCTTTAGGATTGCATCTTCCTCACACTGCTGGCAACTTCAGACAAGTAGCTCTTTGTTTCTTTTTGCCCTTCTTGGTCTTTTGCCCTTTGACCCTTGGTGGGGAGAGTCTTTTGTTTATAATTTGTGATAGAGAAGGTCCTTCCGTTTGGTTAGTAGCTCATCTATTTTTGTTTTATGTAATCTTCCTCTTTCATAGGGATCATACGCTTCTAGAATTGGGAAGGGCTAAGATCTTGTCCAATTCTTCTCATTTTACAAATGAGAAATCAGACCAGAGAGGATCAGTAAACCTGTTCAGTGTGCTTGGGGGGCTTTATTGCCTAAAATAAGAGTTCAGGTAGATAGGATAGAGGAGCTTTCCTTATTTATTCTCCGATTGTTATTTAGTGTTTTTAAAGTACATGCTGCTGAACATTATGCTTTAAGTCATTTAAAATGCTAATGCATTAATTATGATTTTTATAAAAGCTTCCAAAGCTTAATGTGGCATGCTTTATAGAACGTATAATTCAGAGCATGCCGCTCCCGCGTGACTTTGAAAGCATCTGCATGTTGGAAGAGAGGCTCTAAGAATAGAAGTACCCTAGATTAACACAGAAGTCCTTGAACACCGCCTCCTGGAAGGTGGTCCCTGTGTGTAGTCTTCCTCCCCAGGGCAAATCTCACATTCACATCCAGGAACACATCTGTCAGCTGTTTGAAAAGTGCATCTCTAGAGTCTATGGAGAGACGACTCACAAAGAGTTTTCAGGTGTGACAAAGGACAACTAGGTCATCAAATGGATGGGTTATAAGTGTTGTTGGGAGTCCTCGCATGAGAAAGATGAGGTTGGGGAGAAATGCATCTTGAGTTTTAAAGTTTGTTTCTGTAGGACTAGATTTGAGCAAGGAATGAGCTAACGATCAAATTCTTAGAAATTCAAGAAGTAAAGAGGTTAGCTAGAGAGGCAGTTGATTTAGAGATGTTGATTTTTCAGAAGCTTATAATTCATGTCATTTCTTAAGTAAATATAAGTATACTTAATTTATTTTCCAGGAGATGCACACTCTAGGTGGTTGACCTTCTCTTCCCTATGGGCCCCCATAACTTCCAGATACATTAACTGCCTCAGTGTATACCAGGAAACAGTGGTCATGACTTTGGAGCTAGTACTCAGTTGTTCCTCTCCGCCCCTCTGTTGATGACATGTAGGATTAGATAGCGAAGATTTCTCCTACTGGAAATGCCCTTGGGTATCGGGGATGGGTTGGAACCTCAGAATCCAGCATGCAGTCATCTTCTCCAAAGCCAGGAGTCATCGGGTCTTGCTGTGTTCCCACTCTTGATGTGGCCCCCATGATCCACTTGTCTCTCCACGGTCTGGCGTCTGGACATTCATTCCTAGAAACTTTAAAGATGCTCAAAAAACAGACCATTTGAGTTATTTTTCTTCCTCATGATCTTCCTTCTTAAATATATAAAAATAATCTAATCTGTTATAAATAGAAGACAAAAACATACTTCTGAAAAGCCACTAGAAACCCAAAAAGGCTGTTAATATGCGTTCACTTGACTCAAGTTTTACACAGTTAAGCTACATGTTGAATGGTCTGGCGCTAACGACTGTGTGTTTGTTTTTCTAACAGATGCGTCCATTGCAACGTTGTGTACTCTGACGTGGCCGCGCTGAAGTCTCACATTCAAGGCTCTCACTGTGAAGTCTTCTACAAGTGTCCTATTTGTCCAATGGCGTTTAAATCTGCCCCAAGTACACATTCCCATGCCTACACACAGCATCCTGGCATCAAGATAGGAGAACCAAAGTAAGTCCTACTGCCTTCTGACCTGGACTCCACCACTGTTTTAGGAATTTAGACGAGGTAGTAGCTCTGTGGAATAAACTTGAAGATAGGGAAAACTAAGCTGCTGTGCAGATTTTGATGCTCTTTGAAGTACAGCTCGTAGCTACCTAAAGCTTTCAGTTCTTTCCGAGTGAAGTCGTTGTCCCAAAAATGTCACTTCTTCTTTATGCTTTGGTTATCAGTTTTACTAAACAAGCGAATATTTACCAATTCTGTTTTTTTCTTAAGATGATTTTAACAAGCTCTAGGAAAACTGTAAAAAACTGTCATCTTTCAGTTTTTCCGTAGTTTCTATCTTATAGGATACACCTTCCACAGTAACATTCATAAAATGAAGTCAACTTAAAACACTGCTAACTGAATTTAACTTTGTAGCCAATATAAGGCCTTGATTAATAAAGGTAAATTTCATTTTTTGTCTTAATCTTGCTCTTAAATGTGTCAAGTTTTGCATTGTTGAGTCTTTCCTAATGAAGTGGAACTCCAGCAGACACTTAATGGGCTGCCTGCCCGCAACAGAGGCAGGTTAGCCAAGAGGAGGGAGTGTGGGCGCTGGAGTCAGAGTCCTGGCGCCCGCCACCCGCTGTGTGAACTTGGACCAGCACCTGCCCTGTCTCAACCTCTGTTTTCTCCCCTGTACAGTGAGGGTAATGCTTACGTCCTAGGCTTTTGTGAGGATAAGGGAGACGACATGTTTCAAGTGCGTAGCACGCAGTCTCTATTCTGGAGTTGGGAGGGTTCTGTAGCCTTGGTTCCTTACACGTTCCCTCCTGTCCTTGTGTACGTGTACACAGCACTGGGTTAGGTGCTCATGGGCTGTTCATTTTATTCCTGTATTATTTATGGGAATGTGGAATTTGATAATTATGTCAGGCCAGATTTGCTGCCTTAAATCTGTTGGTGTGTTTTTGCCCATAACTCCATCGTCAAGGAAGTGTCGGGGGAAGATATGCAGATATGCCATATTATGTATATCTGGCTTTTATTGTAGCATTTAGTTTTGGGGAAATGTTATTGTCTGAACAGTGTAGAAATGACCCTGCTTACTAAAAACTGATAAAATGGAATTTCCTTCTAATAGGACCTTCACTCTGATCTTTGTAGATACTCAAAATGAAACAGTACGATCAGGGCTCCATACACAACTTGGTGTCTTGACTCTGAAGACGGATGTTAGTGGATTTTAAACAGTCTTCAACATCTGTGGTAGTAAGGCTTCTGGACACTAACACAGTCTTTCCCCCCAGTGTATATAGTTTTTGATTTGGTTCTTTATTCAAATAAATAAAACTTTATAGACTGAAGTGTGTATGAAATCTGGAACAGTAGTTGTTATCTGGGAAGATAGGGCAGCAAATGATTAAAATAAGCTAAAACAATATTCTTCAAATTTGACTAACATATAAGGAAAAATCGTTCCAGTATTTTCTTAAAATTTTTTTAGTACAGTGGTTCCCTAACAAGTGCCAAGCCTAAAGATAGGCACCAACTACTGTATTTTAAACTATAAAACTATAACCAATTTTGAAATGAAATGCAACAAAACTCCCAAACCTCGAGCTTTGTTAACAGCATTGGTTCAGGGTGATGACGGTGCTTGGCTGAATCGAGTCGTGTGCAGCCAGGCCGTGGCAGCAGGTGCCGCCCTGGGCTCTGTTGTGGGTCTCACCTGTGCTCATTAGAGTGCACCTTGAGAGCACCTTCCCTTGCCGCCTTTCTCTCCTGTAAATCCTTCCTTCCTGTCCGGGGCTGGAAGGCGTTTGGCCAACATTTGACCCAAAAGCTTTCTTTTGGCGTGAAATCCATCTCCTTTCTTCCCAAAATAAATAAGTAGTGCCCTCTACCTTGGAACCTCAGGCACTGAAATCTCCTAGTAGTATTTGGTTAACACGTAATTATGTAAGTGATTTGCATTAATTTTTAAAGATCAGTATAAAAGTAATCCCCCCATCTTCCTTAGCAAACATAAGATTCTCTGAAAATAAATCTGTGAAGTCCTGCGGTCGCAGCACCTCAGTTCGGGAAGTGCAGGAGGCTTCTTGTCTTACAGACTGTTGTGTGGTGTTTATTAGGTACCAGGTACTCTTCTGGGGCTTTGTTTCTCGCTTTCCAGCGTGTGGTCACACGTGTTTCCCTGCTGTCTAAAAGGAAGCTTGGGACACACTTGAATCTTTTCTGGGTAATTCGAGATCATTTGGAATGTTCGTTACTGGATTTTATGGTAATGCAGTTTTATGTCTATTTTTATCTTTTCCTTGACATCTGATTAGCAGCAGTTTCTTTTGCTGCCTTCGGCTTCCTTTTATTTGCCACTTTGAATGTACTAAGTGGGGAAATGAGAACTCCAAAGTTAAGAATTGTATAAGAGAGTTTTTGGAGAGGTTCCTAAGAAATAAAACATGCGAAACATGTGCAGATGAAGCTGAATTTGAACCATGGCCCTGGGATTTCCACAACATCAAGCGAGTTCTCTGAAGTCTCTGAGTCTCAGTGTCCCATCTGTGAAGTGGCAGTAGTGTAAATTCACCTCAGGGAGGTGTGGGGTCGGATGATATCCAGGACGAGTTGATTCAGTCAGTGGTAATGGAGGAGGTTTGTGGCAGCAATTTCAGAACTTAGATGCCTTGATTCGTTTGTTTTTACATTTGTTTCAAGTGTAGCAGTCTGTTCTGGAGAGTTTTGGTTGCTGTAATTTGGACATAGTGTGGGTATTTGGTTTTAGCTTTCTATTTCTTCTTTTCTTCCTCCCCCACCCCTTCTCTCCAGATCCTTTGTCCTGCTTTGTTACAGTCTAATGGCCCCGCTGTTCACTCAGTCTTACATACAGGATTAAGTCACACTTTTACGTTTGACTTTCAAAGCCCTTCACAACTACCACCCCTCCCCCTGCCATTCCCAGACCCCTGGGAATCCAGCCACACCGACTGTCTCCCTCTTCCCTCCCCGTGCTCTGCCGTGTGGACTCTGCTGTTGTGCAAACTGGTCTCACCGTCGTCAGTGCCTTCCCTCGTCTCTGCGTGGCTTTCTCCCTGTGGTTTATTTCTGTTGTCGTTGGAGAGTTTGCTCCATCTTCATGTCCTATCCCTGTCTGTGAGGTTCATGGCACCTTTATTTGGACTTGTTTTTTTTTTAACGTTAGTGCCAGTTTTTTTATTTTTAATAGTTTCTATTCTACAGAAAGGTTGGGAGAATACTCTCAAGAACTCTTGAATCCCCTTCACCCAGATTCCCCAGTTATTAGCATTTACTACTTTTGCTCCATCATTTCACTCGTGTGTGTGTGTGCACGTTCTCTCTGTCTTGTATTTAGGAATAATGGGGCATTGCGACGTAAGTATTTGAGTGTGTTCTGCCCCTCCTCCCAAAAAGGACAGTCATGTATATTACCATCATTTAGCCTCTCAATCAAGAAATGAGTGTTGATTACATATCTGTCCAATTCATAAACCCCATTAAAATTTCTTGAATTGTTGAGACCCAATGTCTTTTTTTTTTCTTTCTTTCTTTCTAGTCCAAAATCCTATGTGGGAGCACATTTTGCGTTTAATTGTTCTGTCGCATCAGTGTTTTTATGCCTGGAACCATTGCTCAGTCTTTCTCCCTCTCCTGTCTTTGGCTGTCCACTAAAGGTTACAAGCATTTCATTCTGAGACTGCCCCTCCCCCATCCGTCACTGCTTTCTCATAGCTGAACTCGGGACTCACGCTCTTGGCAGGAATCTTCTCATATTGTCACGTCAGGGGCATGCAATGCCTACCTGTCCTACTGGTGGTGATGTTAGCCTCCATCACCTGATCAGGTTGGTGTCTGCCGGATTTCTCCACTGTAAAGTCACCGTTTCCCCCTTTATATTTGTGAGCAGCTTGTGGGGTGGTGTTCTGATATCACACCAACTGTTCCTCAGAAAAAATGCCTGAGTAAATAGATTATCTCCTGTTTTATGCTTTCTTTGCTATTAAGTCGAAGACAAAAGATCAAAACCAACAGAACCCCTCCCTAAAGGAATGTAGCCTGAATAAAATGAGCCATGCTGTTTTTCGTGAAATAATTATTTCTGAAAATGTAAGAATAGAATCCTGAGACAATTCTTAGCCTGGCTGGTATTCTTAGTTCTTTTCTCGAGGCTATTCTTTTTCTTATTGCTATATGCTAATTATAGAAAAACCAGAAAACGTAGACAAGCAAAGCAATAAAGGATCCGTGTGTTATCATCCAGCAGAGATGATGACAGTTACATGCCTCTGTTTCTTTTCGACGCCCTTTGAAAAATGTGATCATGTCATACGTGCTCTCTCATTACCTGTTGTTTTAATTTTCATGAAAATCTTTCCATGTCATTGGTATATATCTGCAACATAACTTAAACATTTTTTTACATAGTTGTTCTTAACTACGTACATCACTGGGCATTTGGGCTATTTCCAACTCTAAGCTGTTTCAGACAGTGAGGAAATGAACATCTTTGTCGCACCGGGTAAAGTTGATGATGATGCCTCATTAGGGTACCACTTTGAGCTGATGATGAAGTCCTGTAAAGCCTTGTCTGGTCTTAAAAAATTACCTCCTGTCAAGGGTGCTTGCACTCTGTGCCAAAGTAACTAACATGTCAAGACCTTGTACAAACACGTGTCACTCACTCCAATTAAATTTATAAATCCTATGTAGAAAGAGGAAAAAAAGTTAAATCTGTGATTTTTGACTGAGAAATACGAAGTGAAGTTTGCCGGTTACGTGGAGTGCTCCCTCAAGAAGACCCTGAGATGAGAGTTGGTTTCAAGAGGCAGTCTGTCCTTAGCTGCGGTGTGGAAATACCAGTGACACCTCATCTTTCCCTTTTCCATCTCTGACTTTCACCTGCAGTCAGTGTTTCCCTGCCATTCTCCTCAGCTGTTCACTAGGAGTCTTTGTGCCTGTTCTCCCAGTAGTTCAGAGGAGACGCAGGCGTCCACAGGGCCTCCTCTAAGACCAGGATGACCTCAGCAGTTGAGGAAAGGGTGACCTGCTGTGGGTAGATGTGCTCACAAGGACCCAGCAGACCCACTGGAGGCGACGGTCAGTGCCAGGGGAGTGTGCTGCTTTCGTCCTCCAGCCCACTCTTGCCTGAGCTTCGGTGGAAGGTGTTGATGGGTAGAAGACTCAGATCCTCTGAATTAACTTAGGGAGGCCGCTTGTAGTAACATAGTGGGAACAGAAGTGGTCTGTAGTGGACAGTGAATATTTTAAACCATACGAAGCACAGTAGACATTCAGGTGTTGACGCGACAGTGGTGTTGATTTTCCTTTCGGTTTCTTTATTTCCGTGTATAATTGTTGACTGGTGTAGTAGGGCTTTCTATGTGAAAAGTAGGTCCAGGAACGTTGACGTTCAAGTGGGAGGTTGCTACAAACTCTAAAAACTTGAAACAAGTAACAGCTTGTTCGGGCATTGGAGTTGAGTTGGGCCTGCTTAGTTCATTGGTCAAATTCTTTTTCAAGTTAGGGTACCACTATTGAGCTGTGTTCCTTGTCTGATCTTAAAAATACCTCCAAAAAAAAAATCAAAGATGCTTTTGCTCTATGTTAAAATCACTGTCGAGTAAAGACCTTGTAAAAACTTATATAGCTGTAGACCTGTGAGTAGGAAAATGGTCATTAATTTAGACTTATAAGCGAATATAGTTGAATGCATCTCTACCCAAACTGTTAAGATGGATCTGCACTTGAGTGATGCCAGCTGCCTTCAATAGTTTGTTTGAAAACTATGATGTTTGTGTGTTCTCACTGCTTCTGCTTGCTGAATCTTGAGATGTGAAGCAGCGGTTCCTTTGGCTTGAGAGATGAGGGCTGACTGACGTTTCCCTGCACTTCTGTTTTAGAATAATATATAAGTGTTCCATGTGCGACACTGTATTTACTCTGCAAACCCTGCTGTATCGCCACTTTGACCAACACATCGAAAACCAGAAGGTGTCTGTTTTCAAGTGTCCAGACTGTTCTCTTTTATATGCACAGAAGCAACTCATGATGGACCATATCAAGGTGTGTACGCATCTATTCTGTCCTTTAAATGAATTGCAGATCCATTCATTGGTCGTATATCAAGGATGAGCTGCAGATTACGATAAAGCGCCTGTGCTGTCGAGGGAGGGAGGGATGCTGGTTGTTGTTAAGGAGCAATTTACAACGTCCTGTCATCGTACGTTCACTTGACTGAGAGAGGCTTTTCATTCCTGAGTCCTGATCTGCATATCGTGAGAGATCAGTCGGTGCAAAGTAGCAAATGCGTGCCCTCATTTCAAAAGAATAATAAAGTATTAGGGCTCTTTTTTTCCTACACATGAAAATAATGCCCGTGCAGTTTATTTTTTGAGAACTTGGTGTTGTATAGGATTTAGAAATAGACAGGGACTCTGATGAATTATGTTAATTCATATAAATATTGGTATATTTAGAAAAATGAAAGTTTCCCCCTTGAAATTATTTAAGCAGTTAAGTTTGCATTATAACTGACGCCCCTGCATCTCTTACTCTTTTTTTCCTGTCAGGGTTGCATATAAATTGACAATGAAATGTCCAGGATACAGCACAGCTTCTGGCCCCTGTTGGGTGTTCAGTTATTGAAAAGAATAAATGTCCAATTTAGACAACCCACTCTCCAGCCCCCAGAAGGAGCACCTAAATCTCTTTGCAGCCTTTCAAACTTACTGAGGACGGAGCTGAGTCCTAGTCTCCTAACTGTCCACTGTGATAGGTTAAGCAATTTTATTCCTGTGTCATTAGGAGATAATATCCATCAGCTCTCAGAGATTAAAGTGACATTTTTTAAAAAGAGAAACAACGGTCGCAATATTATCATGAAATTGATCTCTGTTTCTCTTAGTTTTTCTCTTTTTAAATGGATTACACAGAAAAGGTTTGTTGAAAGAGAAAATCAAGTCTCTAAATTATTCTGGTCTCATGTTAGTTAAATGAATGGATTATTAATCCTTGAAATGTCCTATGTTGAATGTGTGTGAGATCACTTAGTGTAACTGCCTATTGCAAAGGGCTTAACGTCCCAGCGGGTCTGCTCGTTCCAGGCCAGGTGAAGGCAGCTGCGGTGTGGCATTACCAGGGTGAATAAAGTGCATGGGAGATCTGTTTCATCATTCTCACTTTGTACAGTACAACAAAATCCTCTTAAGATATTTTAAAGGCTTTCACTAAAATTACAAAGTTACTTTGACAATAAGTATTTATTTAATGAGTGATCAGAACAAACTAAAAACTGTGAATAAAAACATAGGGAATTGGAATCAGACCCAAATATTTTAACATACTGTATATGGGGGGTTGAAAGAAAAGTTGCTCCTTAAGAGGCTTTTAAGGTATTTGCTTTCTGGAACTCATCTTTGCATCTGTAAGTGGGCTCCTCGACTTTGGTTAGGGTCTTCCTTGTGTTAATAGTGAATTTGGAGAAATACAAGGTTCCAAGAAAGAGAGACTGAAGAGGACTGGTAAATCCTGTGGCCACAAGGAGGAAAGAATTGTTTTTATTCATCCGAACCTTGACAAGACTACATTGTATGAAAACAGTTATGTTCTTATTTCAATTATATTCTGTACCTTTTAAATATTATCCTGCATTTATGTGTTGGAGATGGGTAAGAGTAAAGATAAAGTTTCACGGGCACCCTGTTTTGTTTTTTTATTTTTAAGGTTTGTACCTCTCTCTTGTGAATTTATTTACATTAGGCAATGTAAATAAATATCTATGCTGTTCAGTTTTTCATGAGGAAGGAATTAAAGGAAAGTAGAACAGGGACAGTGTTTTTCCACATACATATTCACCTAAAGGTAGATCTTTATTTGCCCAGTTTAATCCAATCTGTATCGTTTCTTTGTTCTGCCAAAATATACATTTATTCACTATGTAGGACCCCTGTGCTCCATGTTGGTATTTACATTTAAAATAAACTTCCAAGTTAGTTGATCAAGTTATTTATTGTTACAGGACCTAAGGAAAAATCACTTCTAAAAGAATTAAGTTGTATTTCTTTTATTTAAAAAATGCTTTTGTTTTTAACAAATAATCCTACTTTTACTTACAGTGTGAAAATAAAATGAATAAATTAGAAATTCTCATTTTAGCACACATTCCATTTCTCTCTTTCATCATGGCAGAATTTTTTGCCACTTTTCTGTAATCTCTATAGCATGAAAGGTTGTCTTATAGAAGAATACCTTAATGCTTTATCCTCTCTTCAACTTTTTTATTAGTAAAAATGTATTTGCCTAGAAACTTAGGAAAAGTTTATTGGAAGATTTTGGGGGTTTTTTCCTTTGGGTTTTAAATGTTACAAATGTAAAAACTTGGCTTCTTTTTTGAAAAAGGCCATTTAAACACAGAAGCCTCTGTCCTGCATGGTGGAGAAGCAGCCAGTACCCAGTTTTTGGCTATCAGAGATCACATCTCGCCCTAGATTTTCTCTTTGCAATAGAACATTAGACATTCCGCTCAGGCCCTTTTTACAGACCAGTTTAACGATTGATTGTCTGGGTGGACCTTGCAACCTCTGCTCATGAGAAGATTATAGAACCCTTTTTTTGCCTCTGGGGTAAGACAGTATTGAAGAAGGTTGGCCAATTCGTGGTACTGTTCAGAGAAGACCTTCCCTTGAGAAAGTGTGATGGGAGGATGCTGAAGGAACAGCTTCTTGCACACTCAGTGTGAGCTGAGATCTTCACAGTGTGAGTGTCTGTGACCCAGGAGACCTAGTTGTGCCAAAGCACGTTAGGAAACACATGCCATGCTGTGTCTTTCTTTGGCTTCAAGAACTCGGAGGCTAGCTGCAAGCCTGAATACCGAGAAGAGAAGGCCCCATTCAAAGACAAATCGTACATTAAGGCTCCAGAGACTTATTTGCTTCCTTTTTATTTTTGGTTTTTGGATTCCATGCTTCTAAAACACAAACAAAACAAAAACCAATATGAGCTGGTCTTTAGAATCAAATTACTCTAATTTTACCCCAGTAGAATTTTGAAATCCTGTGAGTTTAAGTTGAAGATAGCTTGTTGAAACTATTATGTTAATGATAATAAACAGCTGAGCAATTTAAAAAGGCTTTTTGAGTGTCTAACTGTTATGGTTCACAAATCTGGGTGCCAGTAAGAAGGGATGGTTTGGGATGGGGTGTAGGGAGATTAAAATTACAAACCACAAACCCCCCCCCCCCCAACCCAGCAAAACCCCAGACTGTTAGAAGTATTCCAGGAAGGTGAGAGGCATGAAAGGGAGGAAGAAGGTTTGCTGATAACACGGTGGTCTCAGGCGGTTGTTAAAGTTGGTTGGCTGAGGGTCTTGAGCACCTTGCAGTATGTTAGCCTGTTGAGACGTTTCCAGGTAGATGGGAACGTGAAACACTCTTCCCCAGAGATGGTCTGTTACAGAGAGGACTCGCTGTGGTACACTGGGGAGGACAGAGTGCCAGGAATAATTTGGATTCAATACAGAAGTTTTTCTTTAAAGAATTTTAAAATGGCACAAGCAAGTTTTTAAAAATTATTTGGAACTAGAAACATATCTAATAGCAATCGTAAAAGTTAATACTCCTCTATCCCTTTTTAAGTGTATATTTTATGTAGGTTTTCTTCTTAATATATTAAAAAATATTTCTGAATGAATACAAAATTGTATTGAAGTGTGGATAACGTATTAAGATAGTCCGCATGTGCTTTCTTTTAGTGGTGTGACTTGTGATAGATATTTCGTTTCTTTTTGTAACATAGTCTATGCATGGAACATTGAAGAGTATTGAAGGGCCTCCAAACTTGGGTATAAACTTGCCTTTGAGCATTAAGCCCACAACTCAAAATTCAGCAAATCAGAACAAAGAGGACACCAGATCCATGAACGGGAAAGAGAAATTGGAAAAGAAATCTCCGTCTCCTGTGAAAAAATCACTGGAACCCAAGAAAGTGGCCAGCCCTGGGTGGACGTGTTGGGAGTGTGACCGCCTCTTCACACAGAGAGATGTTTACATTTCCCACGTGAGGAAGGAGCACGGAAAGGTAAGAGTGGAAACCACCCGCTTGGCGTTAAGGAGGAGCCCTGGACTGACGGGCCTCCAAGATGTGGGTACTTGGCTCGGCTCTGTCAGTCATTAGTAGAGTGACCTCGAAAATCACTCAGTGTCTCTGAGCCTCAGTTTCTTTGTCTATAAAATGGATGTTTCCAAGTCCTTCAGTCTTGTTCTGTGATGCTGCTAGTAATTGCCTTCACTTTGCTAATAATAGCCTTCATCCCAAAGCCTGCAGTGAGTCAGCCACCACAGTCGTGTTTACAGCTGAGGAAACCAAGAACAACGGTAAACCCAAGTTAGAAACGTTTCATGAGTCTGGTCCGGTGACGTAGTGGTTGAGTTTGTGCAGTCCACTTTGGCGGCCCTGGGTTCACTGGTTTGGATCCCAGGCGTGGACCTACACACCACTCATTAAGCCATGCTGTGGCAGCGCTCCACATACAAAATAGAGGAAGATGGGCACAAATGTTGGAAGAGGGCCAATCTTCCTCACTTAAAAAAAATAAAAAAGTTTGAATTTACTTCTTAGCCTTATGACAAATAAGGCAGAATGCAGGAGAGAAAGAAAGTGGATGTTTTGAAAACTGCTAGTGGCATTTCTATGGCTTAGGTGATTCTTCCTTGAGTTTGGTAGTGGGAAGAGGGGTCCTTATCCTTAAAACACCTGGAAGAAGCTCTGTAACTCAAAATCACTGAGAAATCTGCGTTGTCGTAATAAGCACACATCTCCAACTGATGAGTTTTTCAAAATGCTCATTAGACTTAATAAAACTAGCAAGGTTATTTTTCATATTATTCTGACTTTCTCAAAGTTGGTTTGTTCCGGTCAGCATCCAGAGAGAGTCTTCATTGCATTTGGGTGTTGTATAACTTAAGTCTCTCTTATTCTATATCAGCCTTCCCTTCATTTTATTTTATTTTTAATGTGCTATTGATGTGTTGAAAAAATGGGGTTATATATCCTGTAGATTGTCCCGTGAACTTCTGAATTTTGTGTAATTGCTTCCTTTTGACATTGTTTGTTTCTCTTTATCCCATAATTCCTAGAAATTTGATTAGGTTCAGATTGAATTTTTTTTAGATAAGAATACGTCATAGGTGCTATATTCTTTTTGTATCACACCCCGAGGCACTTAATACCGGTTTTTCCCACTTTTAGTGAGAGTAGGATTGATTAGTGGCTTCAGAGACACTATACTTTTAAAGAAACCATCTTAGGGGCCGGCCCCAGGGCTCAGTGGTTAAGTTCACACGCTCCACTTCGGTGGCCTAGTGCTTCACCAGTTCGGATCCTGGGCATGGACGTGGCACTGCTCATCAGGCCATGCTGGGGCGGCGTCCCACATAGCACAACCAGAGACACTCACAGCTGGAATCTACAACTGTACTGGGGGGCTTTGGGGAGAAGAATTAAAAAAAGAGAAGATTGGCAACAGTTATTAGCTCAGGTGCCAATCTTTCAGAAAAAAGAAACCGTCTTATTGCTTTAACTTAAGCCAATAAAGCCAAATAGTTATCCTTGCGGAACCAGTGTAAAGATTGCATAGAAATTGGTTTGCAATTAGAATGTACTAGATCCTTGGAAAGTTTGTTACATTCAGTGTTTTAAGCATTACTTTGTAATCTCATTTATTTATGCTGTTTATTTGAGCTACTCGTGAAGCTAACATGTTTTGCCTTGCTACCATCCAAATAATATAAACTTGTCTTTGAGCATCAATCACAATGGTTACAAATTGCGGAAAGATGTTTTTATTATATTTGGTCTAACTATACTTAATTCAGTGTCTCTTCATGTAAAAATTAGTTATTTATAGAGTATATATATATATATGGGTTTAGCAGCCCGTTGCTGATTTAATTATCTCAACTGCAGCATCCCCTTAATAGGCCATGGCAACTTAGAATAGTTACTGTAAATGCTGGGTAGTTCTTAAGGGGCAACACTTGATAAATTTATTGTATAAACATACTACAATAGTTCTCTCAGAGCCTGATGTGATTCTAGGAAAAGCCTTTTCTTGGCACCCAAACTGGATTTCACAAATGTTAAAACGGAGCAGATCTTAGTAATTATCTAGCATTCCAGTCCTTTCATTTCTTGTACATTTGAGATTTCTGTAATAGTCTTGGAACATTTCAGAATTCTTTCTTTTCATTTTTTTTTTTAAACTATTTTTCTCTTGCCTATCTGACAAGGATTGGATCTGGAATATACGATGAGGAGACAGCTCCAGGAGAGGTGACGGGATGAAATTTAACACCTAGACTGTTTGCTTCAGGACAGTATCGGGGAGCCTGCTCCGGACTGGAGGCGTGTGCAGGCGTGCTGTGCAGCGTGTATACTTAGGTTAGAGCAGTCGTTCATCACGGAGGAAACGTTTGGCTTAGTAGGATTTTAGGATTAGCTTTGAAGAAGTTGAGACTGCCTTTTGGAATGAGGCACATCGGATTAGGTTACAATTTCAATTCTGTTCGCTCAGCCTCCTGAAAGGGCTAAAAGGAGGTGGGGGAGGGAGGGAAAGAAATGTCTTTATAAGCTGGTGAAATGAAAAGAATGTTGAACTCGAGTCAGAAACCAACGTGTGAGTTCTCCCGTGCCGAATCAGGCAGGACCCTGCACTTCCAGACGTCCCGCCTGCAGACGTACGTGCATCTACTCCATTCCTCTCTCCTGTCAGAATGCTCCCGTCCCCTCTCTTCCGTTTAAACCCCAAACTTCAAATCTCCTACCCTCCATCTTTCTTCTTCCGTTCAGGCAACCAAGCAAGCACCCCACCGTCTCCACTTTTCCACTCGCATTTCCTCCTCAACTGACCGCCCTTGATATTCAGCCTCACCTTGTAACCACACCCACTTCACTTGTGACCTCGTTGTTGAGTCCATTAGACTTTTTTCCATCTTTACCTTGATTGACCCCACTGCAGTATTTCACATGATTGGCAGTTCTTCCTAAAAGCATTTTCTACCCTAAGTGTTGAACGCCGCGCTCTCCTGTGTTTTCTCCTGGTTGCCAGAACATCCATCAGGTTTCTGTCCTGGAAACATTTAACACTCTCTCTGGGAAATTTCAATTACTCTCATAGCTTCACTTCTCATATATGTGTGCAAATTACTTTCAAATCTCAGCCTCCTACTGTGGTTTCTTGCCTGCGTTCCAGTCCCTGAAGTCCAACCACCTATCAAGTGTTTCAGCTTCTTGGATAATTGCCAGAAGCCGCAAGCCTGTCCACCGCCCCTCCCCCCAGGCTCCTGCATCAGAAGCTTGGTGTCCAGCTCGACTTGGTGATTCTTACTTCTGCCCAACCCTCTCCTCCATCTATCCATTTAATACTCTTTAGTCCACCCATTTATTTACCTTTGTTCAGGCAACTATCAGTTCTTGCCTGGAATATTGTTCTCTGTGTAGCCAGAGAGGGTTTTCTCAAGTGCAGCTCTGATTGTGCAGAGTGTTGTGTCTCCGTTGCCCTCAGGGGTCCGGTGGCGTATGGGTCTCCTTTCATCTCCCCGTTTCTCTAGCCGGCTCTCTCATGGTGCAACCAGACAAACTCAGCTACGGTAAGTGCCTTACCCGTGGTTTGCTCTTTCACCCCTGGGGCTTTTCAGGTGATGTCCCATTAGCTTGAAAGGCCGCACCTTTTTGGTGACTGCCTTCTCTTAGTTCTTTGGGTCTCAGCTTGGATGTGACCTCATCTGGAAAGCTTTTCTTGGTCCCCTTGGACGGAATCAGTCCTCTTCCACAGCAGCATGTACTGCCTTTATCCTGACCCTTGGCGCTGTGTGAAGGATGCCTCCAGTCTCTCTCATCAGACATTTTATGCTTTTCTTCCTCCCTTCAGCTCTCATCCAGAGAGTGTCTGGGGGCTTGTTTCCCCAGCTCCTGGTAAGCCGATAAATATTTGTTGAAGGAATGAATCATGAATATGTGCTGATTTGGAGGACCTAACCACTTGTAACCTTAACTTCCTCTTCTGTAAAATGGGAGTAATACGTGCTCTAGTGACCACACAGTGTCCTGTGTTGTTGGTACCTACAGGGAACTGTATGTGAGGTGACGTGCAGCCTCCAACCCTTGTGGGCTTGAGATGAGACAGAAATATGAAATTGTAAGGGATTTGAAATTGTATTTGGCTGAATGCCTCAGGAGAGAATAATTGCTTACTTCCACCAGGCCAGAAGTGATTGGAAAAGTCTGATTTTGGTGGATTACCCGGTGAAATGCTGCTGTGCAGTGTGACATTATGACAGTAAATGTTGTGAACCAGTGAACTGTGAAGCTATACTTCATTTCAATACTGTAATCATGCCTTAAAAACAAATATATATGTGTATAGAATAAGTGAGGGAATAAACGCATTCTGCCAACCACAGGACAGCAGTTACCTTAGTGTTATTTATAACCAGTACAATTATTATTTTGGCAGAGTTTGGAGAAAATATTTTAGGAGTAAATCCAACTGGCATAAATTAAAATTTATGTCAAGCTCGTTCACTGCTACTTTTTTTAGATGGCCTTTTTTGGCTTCAATAATTGTTTCTGACCTTTCTTCCTGTCCTCAGTTCTCATCTAAAAAATCTTTACTAAGAGAAGTATTTTGTATGGAGTTCCATGTTGAAGATATTCAGTAGTTTTGTTTTCAAGATTCAAAAACCTAGTTCCAGCCATGCTAGTTATTCAGTAGCCAGCTGCTTTATCTCTCTAATGCATATATATGTTTTTTACTAATACTAATCCAGTATCCATTTTCAGTGGTTTTTAATTTTTTCAATAATTTGTTATAATCTGATATTAAGTCAAATAATTTACAAAATTTTGACAAATATTCAGTAAAAGTTTATTAAAAATATAATTATTCAAAACCCTACAATCTGCTGAACGTTACTTTAGCCATTTAAAAA